>NW_022196900.1:20686998-20695151 GCF_008632895.1 Mastomys coucha | reverse complement strand
TTGAGACAGGGTTTCTCTGTGTAGCCCTGGCTGTCCTGGAATTCACTCTGTAGACCAGGCTGGCCTAGCACTCAGAGATCCGCCTGCCTCTGCCTCTGCCTCTGCCTCCAGAGTGCTGGGATTAGAGGTGTGCGTGTGCCACCCATGCCTGGCTGGCTAATTTTATGGAAGTACTCTTTCAGTTGGGAATTCCTCATCCCAGACGAGCCTAGTTTATCCCAAGTTGACACAAAATTAAGCAGCACAGAGCTCTTGAGGACCCAAATTTAGTACCCAGTTCACATGGCAGGCAGATCACAAATGTATGTAACTCCATCCCAGGGGGACCTGATGCTATCTTCTGGTCTCTGTGAGCATCCACATGCATGTGCACACAGACTTGGAAATGAAGAGAAATAGATATGAGATCCACACATATGTATGATACGTGCACACATATATAAGTGTATGTGTGTTGGTCAGGCTCCACCCCTCCACCCAGAGTGGTGTAATCGCCCATGATCACAACTGAAGAAAGGAAAGTTGTGTGTATTGGGGGACATGGAGGGGAAGACAAAAGTGGCCGGAGGGATGGAGACCTTAGGCAGCAAGTGAGCACACTGAGAACAGCCTCTTGGGAGGCAGGCTTCGGTGAGACAGCCCCTTTAATTGGGAGGAAAAAGGCTATTTAAACCTTTGGGAAGTGGGTAGGGGTCTTTGGGGAGAGTGTAAATCATTGGCAAAAGCCAGGGTGCTGAGCATGCCTCCTGTGCATAGGGAAGAATTTCAGATATCGCTGGACTTGTAAGGAGAGGGAGTCCATTCTTGTTGCCAGTCTATGTGACCTTCTCTGAAGGGAAAAGGTGGGGACCTAGGACTGCGTAGGCTGAGATATGGGGGGCAGGGGGAATGATCCCACTGCTGTCAATCTCAGAACAAGATTTCCAGGGTTTGCAGACACTTCAGCCCCACTTTTGCTCCAGGCGAGCTCCCCGCAGCATCCACAGCTCCCTAGCCCCACATCTATGTGTAGACATTTCCATGGACATAACATACACCAAACTGTAGAAGGCACAGTACACTGTTTCCTTTCTACAATTTCACATTACTTACATCTAGGCATGGCAATGATTCTTTTTTAGTTCATAAATATGAATGAAAGCTAAAACATTAAAATGTAGGAAACCTATGAATTAAAGGTATCTATAATGCCTCCTTCTTCTTTCACAAGACTAAGCAATATATTAATATTTGAGTTTTTCACTTTAAACAAATAATTATTTTAAATTCAAATTATGCGTATGCATGTGTGTTGTGTAGGGGTATGTACAAGTGAATACAGTTGCTCTTGGAAGCCAGGAAAGGGTGTCAGATTCTCTGGAGTTGGAATTACAGGTGATATTGACCTGCCTAATGGGAATGCTGGGAACCAAACTCAGAGTTAAGAGCAAATACTCTAACTGCCAACTGCCAAGCCATCTCTCCAGCTCCTTCCTTCTTTCCTTCTCCTTCTCCTTTTCCTTCTCCTTCTTCTTCTTCCCTTCTCCCTTCTCTCTACTGTGGAAGTTGGAAAATTCCTGAAGACGTGTCCATGGCCCTTTTGAGAAATGTGGGTTCCATGCTACTGTGTGTTAACAAAGACTGTTCTATAAAGAAACCTGGAGCTCCACCGTACAACCATGTGGCTGCCCTCTCCCCTACAAACACCCTTCTGCAACCTCACTTTGAACAATGTATTTTGAAAACTGTGTTAACAGGCAGTTAACAGGCACAGTTAAGTTATGTCATAGGATATGAAGCCCACTATAGTTTTAGAAAAGTCTTCACGCCAGGCTATAGTGGTGCACGCCTTTAATCCCAGCACTTGGGAGGCAGAGGCAGGTGGATTTCTGAGTTCGAGGCCAGCCTGGTCTACAGAGTGAGTTCCAGGACAGCCAGGGCTACTCAGAGAAATCCAGTCTCGAAAAACCAAAAAAGAAAAAGAAAAAGAAAAGTCTTCACTGCTATTCCCAACTAGAATGTGTTTGTTTTCTTTCAACTTCAGAATTGTTTGTCATTCTGTTGTTATCTGTATAAGTAGCGTGTATTCATGACTGAAGCTGCTGTGTATCTTCATTGCCTTCACTTAGACCAGTGCTTCTCAACCTTTCTAAGGCTACCCTTTAATACTGTTCCTCCTGTTGTGGTGAACCCAACCATAAAATTATCTTATTACTACTTCATAACTGTAATTTTGCTGCTGTTAGGAATCATAATGTAGATACCCGATACACAGAATATTTAATGTCCAACCTTTGTGAAGGGGTTGGTTGATCCCCAAAGGGGTTTTGACTCACAGGTTGAGAACCATTGCTTTAGATAATGACTTTTTGGAAATATGAATATGAAGTAGCAGGATATTCTGAATTGTCTAATGACCATGATTTTACTGACTAATGAAATGGGTTATCAGTCCTTTATTTACATAAGATTAAGACATTATTGGGCTACAGACACAGCAAACAACTGCTGGGGGGAGGAGACACTGGCCAGCCAAGCTTGGAAGAGTAGACTCAGCCATCCCTCAAGCTGTGTGCAAGCTGTGCAAAGGGCTTCCCTGACTGCAGCTTCCCTGAGTCATCACCTGTGTTGGGCCCTCACTTGAGTCGTCCCAAGTCCTGTAAGTAACCCCAACAAAGATTCATTGGTTCACCAAGTTTAACTTTGGTAGAATTGTTATTTCCATGGGTTATAGGTTCCCTACTGGAGTGAGGAGACTTACAATCCATTTTATGTCTCACAGACAGCATTCCCTGACTCTATATGGTTCACTGTGGCATGTGTGCACTCACACACATATGATAAGTAAATAAATATGTATGTATGTAATAAAAATCAGGACAAAATTGCTGTTAGGAAGTTCAATGGCTTTTTGATTTTGGTGGTGGATAAAGCACACTCAATACTGAAAGTGGAATTTTTTTTTTTTTTTTTTTTTTTTTTTTTTTTTTTTTTTTTTTTTTTTTTTTTTTTTTTTTTTTTTGGTTTTTCAAGACAGGGTTTCTCTATGTAGCCCTGGCTGTCCTGGAACTCACTCTGTAGACCAGGCTGGCCTCGAACTCAGAAATCCACCTGTCTCTGCCTCCCAAGTGCTGGGATTAAAGGCGTGCGCCACCACTGCCCGGCAAAAGTGGAGAATTTAATGTGAAGCTTCACAGCTTCCATTTCTAGTGCCGAGCCTAACTGCACAGACTTTTGGTCTGGTTAATTTGGGTGTGCGAATTCTTTTTAAATTTATTTGCAAGGATTTAAAAAAATAAATATAGTTTGTCCCAAAATGGAGGTAGGTCATTTAGTTGGCTGGAACTATAGTTCTGTAGTAGAAGATTTGCTTTGCATTTATAAAGTGTCAGTGCCAAGTACTGTCAAAAGAAAAGGAGGAAGGGGGGGGAGAGGAAAGGAGGGGGAGGGAGGGAGAGGAAGGGGTGGAGAGAGAGAGGATAATCAATATGTCAGCTTAGACTTCTGTATGTTATAAGGAATCAACAGAAGACAGAAAGTGGAATGTGTGGTTTTTTTTTTTTTAAAGTTCATATGGATATTTGGGGGCCAAGGGCAAGAATACAGATGCAGGCTTAGATTCTGTATTTCTAGATATTTACCTTACTTTATTTTTGGCAGTACTGGGGATTAAGCTCAGGGCCTTGTGCCCGCTAGGTAAGTACTCTGCCACTCAACTCTGACTCCAGCACCTGTCTAAATATTTAAAGGTCATAAATCAAACTAATATAAAGCTGTACTTTGAAAATAACTGAAAGTTGATGTAATATCAAAGACAACTGTCACTAGTCATATCTGGATAATCTTAATATTTAAGTCATAACAAAACAAATATATATGTAAATAGTTTATAAATTATTTTATGTATATATTACAAAATTTTGTCTTTTATCAACAAGATAACTATTTGTACTATAATAATAATATGATATGTTTTTTTGTTTTGTTTTACAAAAGCCATTGGCCATTGATAATGAAAGTTGGACAGCTCTTGTACCACTATACATCTTAAGTAGTTTTGAAGTCATTTTAGTTTGGAGAAAATACTTGCTCTAGTATGAACACAATTGAAACTTCTAATCAAATAACTTTAAGCAGCATGTAGTTTCAGAAGTGAGAGGCTATGGGGCTGGAGAGATGGTTCAAAGGCTAAGAGCACTGTTGGTTCCTCCAGAGGACCTCACCTGGGGTTGCAGCACATCAGCTACATGTCAACTAACGGTTGTCTGTAATGCCAGTTCCAGAGGCCTGATGTTCTCTTCTGGCCACTGCAGGCACTGCATACTGGTGATACCCAGGCAGACATGCAGGCAAAATACCCATACACATGAAGTCAATCTTTTTAATGATAGGTGGGGATTAGCCTAGTTGGTAGAGTGCTTGCCTACCAAGCATGAGACTCCAGTATCACATAAATCTAGCATGGTGGTCCCACCTGTGATCCCAGGACCTGGGAGATAAAATCAGGAGGATCGTAAGTTCAAGGTCTTCCTCAGCTACATAGGGAATTCAAGGTCAGTCTTCATTAGGAAGGAAGGAAGGAGGAAAGGAAGGAAGGAAGGAAGGATAGGATAGGAGTTACACTGAAGTTTAATATGACATATGTGTTGCACATTATATTAAAGCATTTACTAGGAGCTGCCATAATAAAATGTCATTGCTGGGCTGGTGAGATGGCTCAGCGGGTAAGAGCACCAACTGCTCTTCCAAAGGTCGTGAGTTCAAATCCCAGCAACACATGGTGGCTCACAACCACCTGTATTGAAATCTGATGCCCTCTTCTGGTGTATCTGAAGACAGCTACAGTGTACTCATTTATAATAATAATAATAAATAAATCTTTAAAAAAAATAAAAAAATAAAATGTCATTGCTTAAACAGCAGACACTTGTGTCTCACAGTTCTAAGCACTAGAAAGTTCAAGCTCAAGACACCACAAGGAGCATCTTTCATTCTGGGGCATCTTCTATTGGCAAGTAGCTGGCCTCTCGTGTATGAACCCCGGTCATGTTTGCTTTAGGAGAGAGCCGACAAGCTTTCCGAGCTGGCCTCACTCTCAGAGATTCTCCTGCCTTTGCTGGGATTAAGGCCATGTGCTACCACCATGCCTGGCAAAAGTATCACGCGAGACAAGAACACATCATTTTGCTTGTGTTTTTCCAGTGCCTCACACAGCATGTGAGTCATTAGGTGTTTTGTTGAATGAATGAGTGAGTTTCAGCCTTTTTCTTCTGGAGCACGAACTGAGGGCTTCAAGCATCGGACAAGCACCCTGCTGCTAATGCCTATCTCCAGGTCCACATGTCAACTTTAACTGGACTTAAACATTAGTCAACACGGTGCCTGCCTGGCATCCTTCTAGGCACTTGGATCATACTGGAATAATGGTTCTCTAGCGGCACTCAAATTATAAATAGGTGTTAGGAAGTAATACAGTGGCAATCGTTCAGCCATTCCACAGGAAACCTAGTGCAATTTAGTGAGCCCTCTAAACAACCCATAGAAACCGCCAGGGTTCAATATAGCCCATAACGAGGCAGGCTTCGGTCTAATTACAAATTATCACACATTAAAGAATGGAGCATACATGGCAGCTAGTAGCATATAGCCATGTATTTACTTTTCTTGTCTTCATTCAAAGCAGGAAATGCTCAAGTCCAACCACATATTATCACACAGCCAGGCCTGGTGTTGGAGGAAGAGAGTTTGGTTACAAGTACCCACTTTCCTATCAACAACCAGATGCTATATGTTCCATCTGGGCTGCTCTAACTCTAATTGGCCGGCCCTTATGGCCAAGTTTTTATGACTCACCTATCCCATGGTGTTCCCTCCTCTCTCCACCTTTTTCCTTCATGGTCCTTCTCAGACCCCAAGCCCGGGAACTGAAACTCCACCTACCCCTCTTCTGCCCAGCTATAGGCTGTCGCTATCTTTACTCAACCAAGAATTTTAAATTAATGAGCAAGGTAGCATAACACCATTTGGTGTAAGTGAGGATTCTCTTGTCCCTGAGGCAACCAGACCTTAGGGGCCAGTATTAACATTATAATACATACCAACAGAGCAAATCTCCACAAAGATCCACCTGTTTCTGCCTCCATTGCTGCGATCAAAGGTAGGTGCCACCACTGCTTGGCACCATTAGCAATTCTTGGAGGTTATAAACACAAGGAGCATCTTCTACTGAGTCAGTTCACTATCATAAACAAGCAAAACAATTGTGGCATCTTGGACAAGTTGCGTTATTTCTCAAAGTCTCAATCTTTGAAATAGGAAGGTGACAACCGTATCCTTCTAAAAGGTTGGCCTTGAGAAAATGCATGTGGAGGTTCTAGGACACAGGAAGGATTTGTTAAATGACACTGATTTCCCAAATGGTTTCTAGAAGTTTTCCTTCTGCTTCACTGACCCATCAAACCACATACATTTGGACTTAAACCCACTTCTCCTTTAAGGATAAGCTTTTCTTGTCTTTATGCAAAGTAGAAAATGCTCAAGTCCAACTACATATCACACAGCAAGGCATGGGGATGGAGGGAGAGAGTAAAAAGTTTGGATACAAGTACCCACTTAACCAGTATAATCCTTAGGCGACCAACATCCAATACCTCACAGTCAATTCCAAGCTTCATCTTTTCTTGTTTGGTAAAAAACACCAGTTCTTCAGCGCTTGTCCTGTCCCATGCTCTGCTCTTTGCTGCCATCTACCGGACAGGTCGAAGAATGTCTCCCCCACACCCCTCTCATCAAACTTGCTATCTTTGTAGAGAATATCTTTTTCTTTCTTTCTTTTTTTTTTTTTTTGTTTTTTGTTTTTTGTTTTTGTTGTTGTTGTTTTTGTTTTTCGATACAGGGTTTCTCTGTGTAGCCCTGGCTGTCCTGGAACTCACTCTGTAGACCAGAGTTTGGCTTCGAACTCGGAAATCTACCTGCCTCTGCTCCCAAGTGCTGGGAAGGCGTGTGTCACCACCACCTGGCTGTAGATAATATCTTGAAGGTAACTCATTCTAAAGGAATCAGGCCATTTCCCTTAACTAGATGATCCTCTTCCAAGGCTAACAATGTCTCAAAAACCAAGCAGACAACCAACCAACCAAACGACAGCAACAACAAAACACTTGCTGCTCTCCCTTCCCGAGGACCCAGGTTGTTTCCACCTGTACATCCAGGCCCCTGGAACCCAAGACTCTTCCCTGGATTCCATAAGCACCAGGCTTCCACAAGTACCAGGCATGCACATACACACATCTACATGAAATTAAAACAAACAAACAAACAAATACATGTAATCAATGGTTCATACATCCTAGGTCCAGCTACTCTGGAAGCCAAGGCAGTAGTAGTACTTGAGCCCACATATTTGAGAATAGCCTGGGCAACATAGTAAGAGAAAAAGAGAAAGAAAAGAGAATGGCTGGGCAGTGGTGGCACATGCCTTTAATCCCAGCACTTGGGAGGCAGAGAGGCAGGCGGATCTCTGAGTTCAAGGCCAGCCTGGTCTACAGAGTGAGTTCCAGGACAGCTAGGGCTATACAGAGAAACCCTGTCTTGAAAAACCAAAAAAAGAAAAAAAAAACTCACAATACCTCCCTCTCCTGTTTTTGAGACAGGGTCTCCCTATGCAGCCGTGGGTGGCCTATAGAAGTTCCAAAGACTCTCAAGGAGAAAACAAAATGGTTTTAAGACTTACTAGTCACAAAATCAAAGGCAAAATAATTGGTCATGAGTAATATTTATCTTTCTGCTGCTGCTGTTCCCCCAATCCTGAGATACTGAACTGGCCAGGAAACTACGAAATGTTTTGGAGGAACTTTCTTCCACTCCTTAAACAATGTTCTTTTAGAATGTCCGTTATTTTGATGTGTTATTATTTTAACTGTACATATGTAGGTAGTGCTGTGTAATAGCAAGATGTATGTATTCGCCAGGTCATCACCGGGGAGTAAACATTTTCATCTAGTTAAACTTTTTTTTTTTCCTGTTTGGGAACTAAAGAGCTTCCTGTGCCCTAGTTCCTGTACTGACTACTCAGGCAACGGGACAAAAAAAAAAATTCTCCTAAGAATATAGATCTCACTTATCTTTCAAGTCACACCAGCCTCACAATGACCTTTTTTTTTTTTTTTTTTTTT
>NW_022196900.1:20686374-20686790 GCF_008632895.1 Mastomys coucha | reverse complement strand
GTAGACCAGGCTGGCCTCGAACTCAGAAATCTACCTGCCTCTGCCTCCCAAGTGCTAGGATTAAAGGCCACCACCGCCCGGCTTCACAATGACCTTTTAACCGAAAGAATTTGTTAGCATCTTTAAGCGAGAATAAAGCTGTGTTTTCCCAGCAGATCGCAGAAGAGACTCAAACGTTCTTATTGCCAACATGCTTTATATTTTAATTAAAGTAGTTAATAGAACTGGGTGTGAAGGCTCAGGCCTGTAAGTGCCAGGACTCAGGAAGCCGAGACAGTAGTTTTCCAGTCTGCAGCCTGGGCTACAAAGTGAGTTCAAGAACAGCCTTTAAGTACCAAAACCCTGTCTCATGAGGCGGGGCTGTGTGTGTGTGCATGTGTGTGTGTGTGTGTGTGTGTGTGTGTGTGTGTGTGTGT
>NW_022196900.1:20644685-20686235 GCF_008632895.1 Mastomys coucha | reverse complement strand
GGAAGGAGGGAGGGAGGGAGAGAGAGCACAAAGAGCTGGTTCCAGAGGAATCCCTAACGCTTTGACCCTTTACAACAGTCCCTCATGTTGTGGTGACCCCAAACATAAGATTATTTTCTCTGCTGCTTCATAATTGTAACGTTGCTATTGTTATTAATCATAATGTAAATATCTGAAATGAAGGCTACCTTATATGTTATCCCTGTGCACAGGTGATTTTAGCTCAGCTCATTGCTGGATACAACATAGTAACATCTCAGTTTCCCACATACAGACCACAGGCAGACATAGCTAGTGTAGAGCAAGCACCTAGCATATGGAAAACACTCAACAATTTTGTTTTTGTTTTTGTTTTTTTGTTTTTTGTTTTTTGGAGACAGGGTTTCTCTGTGTAGCCCTAGCTGTCCTGGAACTCACTCTGTAGCCCAGGCTGGCCTCAAACTCAGAAATCTGCCTGCCTCTGCCTCCCAAGTGCTGGGATTAAGGCGTGCACCACCACTGCACGGCCAACATTTTTTTTTTCTGTAAACTAAGTAAATTAGTCGTGGACTGTATACAACAAAATTGCCCACCATATACATTAGCAAACACCAATTACTATTTTAGAAATATTAATTTATTTCTAAATAAATTTTATGTAGTTTATGTAGTCAATACTGGCCTTAAACTTGCTATGTAGCTATGTGCCTTGTTCAAGTTATGTACCTTAGACAAATTCCCACTAAATTCCCAAGGCATGTAGTAAGTGGTTAATAATCACAGAACAAGTAATACACATCAAAACATATTTACTTCTTTTTGGTTTCTTTTTGTTTTATTTTTTCCAAATAGGGTCTCTCTGTGTAGTCCTGCCTGTCCTGGAGCTCTCTATGCAGACCAGGATGGCCTCAAACTTAGCAAGATCCTTCTCTGCCTCCTAGAAGGCTGGGATCAAAGGCATGCCCCACTACTCTCAACCGACACTTTCATTTTTAAGATTCAGATTATACGCGGTAGCGAAAACTTGTACCTATATAGTGCTCATCTTGCGTATAATTATTTATTCAGACGGTAAACAATAAAAATACTCCTGGGATGGTTGTTAAAACCTGGAAGTGTGCTCAACCTCTCTCTGAAGCTCTACTGAAGTGGATTAACACCAGGGTTAAATCCTGACAGGCAGCTAGTCTCCTGAAAACCTGAAGGACAAAAGAAAAAAAAAAAAAATCAATTTAGGTGCTAGGGACCCAGCTCCATTCCTGCCAATCAGCGTTTGACCCCGCCCCCAGCTCTACAGCCTGCATCTCCCGTGAGCCTCTTCGACTGTCATTCTTCGGAAGGGAAACCCTTTCCCGCCGAAGAAGCGATGAAACTACGAATCACTTGGGGTAGCGCGTCCGTTGCGTCCAGTCGGTAGGCGGGACTTCCGCTTCCAGGGGACCCGTCAGTCAGGAGGCGGAAGTTGGTGCCGGCGGGAATGTTGTAGCGCGGCGCATTGCTGCTCTCTCGCCGGGTTCTGCGTGGGCGCGCCCCCCTGCTCGGCGGCGACCGGACAGTGAGATTTCTCGAGGCTCCTCTCATTCCGGGTACGTAAAAAGGACTGGTGACGCCAAGAGAAGTGTGGCCCGGACGCCGGCCACGGGGCAGCGGCCTCGCGCGGAATAGCGTGCGAGGGTTTCTCACTTCCCGTTGGGTTTCGCCCACCTCGCCCGCGGGCAGGAACTCCTGGGACACCCTTATCCTTTCTCGGGGCGGCCTTGATCGCCTCCAGTATGAGCTCGGCTTCGCCCGCGCTGAGCTCCAGCCGCAGGGGACGCGAGTCCTTTACACCCGGCATCTGCTTAGAGCTCGTGTCTCCGCTCAACAATAGTTCTTGACTTCCGCAACCCTGTTCGCGCCTTGTTTTGTTTGGTTTTGAGTCAGGGTCTGGCTGTGTAGCCCTGGTGGGCCGGGTACTCGCGGTTCCTCTGCCTCTTCCTCCGGAGTGCTGGAATTACCGCTGTGTGCGGTCACGTTTTTAAAGAGCGCTTTTGTTAAATTAGTTTTCCTCCCCCCAACCCCCACCCCGTGTGATTACTTGAATGAAATTCAAGGGTCGAGGAGTTGGTTGTGATTTCGGCGTGGCCAAATAAAAAAACTTTTGTTTCTAAACTTAGAGATAAGCAGGCTTGGGGTTGGAGAGGTGGCTCAGCTGGTAAGAGCACTTGCTGCCCAGACATTAGGGTCTGTGCTGGAATCTCCGGCATCCGTGTCCGAAGCCTGCATCCCAGAGCTGAGGGAAGGCGGAGACGAGGATCGGTGAGGATGGCTGGCTGCCAGCCCACCTCCGGGCTCAGTGAGAGACCCTGTTTTCAAGGGAACAAGGTGGAGAGTGATAGCACAAGGCATTTAATGCCTTTTTCTGCCCTGCTCACAAATGCTCACCACTAGGCATACACCACACACACAAAGAAACCAGGAGTCTAGGCGAACTTACTAGTTTTGTGACAGTTGGCCTCCACATATATAACAAAGCTCATTAAAAATATTTTTGGGAAACATCTTACACAATATATGGCGCAGAGTAGATTCTTGTTAGGTTGGTTGGTTCTGTCTTTCCTTCTTTCTTTTCACTAGCACAGCAAATGCTGGAATTCGTTTTTTAAATGAACGGAGAGTGATTTTAATAGGGTTTATTTTTCTTCCTAGCACTGATTATGTAGATATTTTCAAAAGGTTGATATATTTGGTAAATACATCTTGATGATGTAAATTAAAAGTAATGCTAAATGTTGGTATTAACAACTTCAAGACTAAAAAAAAATATGTTCATTTAATGAAGTGCATGAGGAATATGCAGAACTAAATTTCTGATTTAAGTCTGTGCTTTTTATGTGTATCTTTCTTAAGAGACTAAGAAACTGAAGTCAGCCTAGCTGTTCTTCACAAGTTTGAGACTGCAATTTAAGGCCAGTGCATTTTATGTGTGCACAAAAATTTTTTTACAGATGATTGTAAAGTCCTGGTCAGTGGCCACTGAATATAATTGAAACAGAATAGGAAGATGGCAGCAAATCCTTCAGGACAAGGTAACGCATGCTGGGATTTCTGTTATTACTAGGAACGTTCTCCCATACAGTAAATGTATTTTGAGGTAGAGAAAATTTAGTATAGAGCAGTTACTTCATCCAGAATCATGAATAGCAAAGTGGAATCCCCCAATTTAAAGTCAGTTTAACACTGTATCAGCAACATTTTTTAGTATTACTAACTCTTTATTTTAAGCTGTCAAGATTAGTGATTCACATCATAAACTTTTTTTTTTCTTCCATTTACTTTTGTATAGTGTGCATCTGTGTATATGCATGTTTGCATGTGTGTGGGTGCATGTGTGTAGGGGTGGGCATGCGCGCATGTGGAGACTGGAGGTTAACATAGAGAATCATCTTCCAGCACTGTGCACCTAATTCATTGAGGCAGGGTCTCTCAGTCAAATCCAGGGCTTGCCCATTGGCTACTCTTGCTAGCCAGCTTTCTCTGCGGTTCCCCTCTCTGCCTTCCAAGGCTGAAATTACACAGCATATATGTGGGTTCTAGGGATCTAAACCCTGGTCCTCATGATTTTGGGAACAAGTGCTTAACCGCTGAACCACCTCCCCAGCCCACATCATAAACTGTATCCTCTGGCATCTGTTTTCTTGCTTTTAAAACTGTTGTCAGATAATAATGTAAGATAACCATGCCTTTATCTTCATTGCTGTAAAAATTTCAGTCATTTCACCTGTTACCTTTTTTAATCAAGTTAGGTACAAGTTGCTGTTAAGGAATTTTTAAAAAAATGTTTTGTTGAAATACAAATTTATTCAATGTTTTTACCTTTTTGAGGGCTATCTATATCTTGAACTTGTGGTATCCCTGCTTCAGCCTCTTAATTGTTAGGATTACAAGTATATGCCAGATTCTTTTTTTTTTTTGAGACAAGATATGCAGTCTTGGCTGCCTGGAACATACTGTGTAGACTAGGCTGGCCTAGAGCTCTGCCTGCCTCCCTGGTGCTGGAATTAAAAGCATGTGCCATCACACCTGGCTCATAAAATGTAGTCTTTAGAAAGTATTAGCTATCATTTTGAAAGTATTTTATGCTAGTACTTGAAACAGGTCTCTTTCCATATCAGGCCTGAACTGTTTGACTAAAGTTAGAAAGATTCAGATGAAAGTAACTTGTATTTGATCCTCAGTACTCCCCAACCTCTACCAAAACTGAACCAAAATGAAAACTAAGAGAAGTCCATTTAGGAAAGAAAAAAAAAAGATGCTAAAAGAAGCCACACAATGTAGTCACAATAAAAACATTTTAAACTATCTCGTTCTAATAACAAAATTTGCTGCTAACTTTTCTCTTTGTAATTGCAGTAGGAACTATTGTTAGTGCTGCTTTTGGTTGGCTCATAGTCAGATCTACTATGAAGCATCCAAAACCTAAAGAGTAATTAGTTAGATAAGTCATTTGACTTATCCGTTGGTATCATGGAACTGCTGCTATTGGATACCAGCAGAGGGAGTCTATATCATGTTCTGTAGACTTGCAGATTCTCAGTGAAAAGTTAAAAAAATTAATATTCATTGATGTTCATTTATTTGTTTTGAGATAGGGTCTTACTGATAGACCTGGCTGGCCCAGGGTTTTTGTTTTGTTTGGGTTTTTTTTGGTTTCTTTGTTTTTGTTTTTCAAGACAGGGTTTCTCCATGTAGCTCTGGCTGTCCTGGAATTCACTATGTAGTCGAAGATGACCTCGAATTTGCAAGGATGCCTGTCTGTGCATCCCGAGTGCTGGGACCACCGCCATCTGGGTAGCATGGATTCTTACTTTAAATGTTTGAATGTTTTGCCCATATTGTTTGTGCACTACATGCATGCATTGTCCTTATAGACTAGAAGATCTCACCTCCCCTGGGACTGAGATCAAATGTGGGTGCTGGAAGTCAAACCTGGGTCTCCTGAAATAGCAACCACTGCTCTAGATCATCTCTGTGACTCCTCAATAAAAATTTTTAATCTTCATTGTATTTTACCATCCTTAGTATAACATCTGTACTTCTCTATTGTTTGTGTGTATAGAAATTACATGGAGGTTGACTGTCAAATGCCTCCATTACTCTTAAATAATAACGGAAAGAAACATGATTTTTTTTTTTTTTTTACATTTTAAAGTATACACTTTATTTTTATTTTATTATTTATTTATTTATTTTGTTTTTTTCGAGACAAGGTTTCTCTGTATAGCCCTGGCTGTCCTGGAACTCAACACTGTAGACCAGGCTGGCATCAAACTCAGAAATCCACCTGCTTCTGCCTCCCAAGTGCTGGGAGTGGGAATAAAGGCGTGCGCCACTACTGCCCAGCTTTTTTATTTTTATTAATTAATATTTATTCACTTTGCATACAGATTGCAGCTTCCTCTCCCATTTCCCCTCTCTCATATCCCCTCTCCTCCATACCCCCCTCCATATCTCTATGGAAAAGGGGAGGGAATCTTACGGATATCATCCCACCTTGGCAAATCAAGTTGCAGTAAGACTAGGTACATCCCCTACTGAGGCTAGACAAGGCAGCCCAGTTAGTGGAAAGGGTCCAATGGCAGATAACAGAGTCAGAGACAGCCCCTGTTCCTGCTGTTAGGAGTCCCACATGGAGACCAAGCTGCACAACTGTTACATGTGTGCAGAAGGCCTAGGTTTGTCCCACGCATGCTCTCTGGTTGACAGTTCAGTTTCTGTGGGCCCCTATAGCCAAGGTTAGTTGATTTTGTAGGTTTTCTTGTGATTCCCCAAGCTTCCTCTAATGTTTGGCTGTGGGTCTCTGCATCTGAAGAAACATGATTTTTTTTTTTTTAAAAAAAAGTGTTAAGCCAGGCGGTGGTGGTGCATGCCTTTAATCCCAGCACTTGGGAGGCGGAGACAGGCGGATTTCTGAGTTCGAGGCCAGCCTGGTCTACAGAGTGAGTTCCAGGACAGCCAGGGCTACACAGAGAAGCCCTGTCTCGAAAAACCAAAAAAAAAAAGAAGTGTTAGTATATGCCTCGTAATTCATTAATGCCTCTGGTACAGGGGCCAAATATCCATTGTATTTACTTAATTATTGGTTTCATTGCATTGGGAGAGCCCAGAAGGTAGTTAAGCACATTGGGTAGATTTGTGAGAATAGTTAAGTGTGTGTGTGGCTTGTTATATATACAACAGCCTCCGGCATCTCAGGAACAACCCGTCCTTGGGCAAAGGGCTTTACAGGTTAGAGGCAAAGCTTTATGGATCAGTAAATTAAAACCTAAAACATAGATTTGGTTTTCACACGTGGTGGCTTTTAATTGTATTCTCAGCACTTGGGAGGTGGAGGCAGGAAGATCAAAAATTCAAGATCATCTTCAGCTACTACAGAAAAGAAAAGAAAAAAGAAATGATTACATAAACAAACTTAGGTTTTGTTTGTTTTGAGATGCCTTGCTGGGTGGCTTTAAACTGCAGGTATAGACCAGGATGGCCTCCAGGTTGTGACAACATGGCCCTGCCTTCAAGTACTGGGGTTTCAGTATTATCACTATGCCCAGCTCAAGGTATCAACTACTATAGTCTTTAATTTTCATTACATTTGAACAATGTATAAACTTGATATTTCTCTTATTTGAAAGCATTCTGGAGTATTATGTATGTTTATAAAGCAATAAGTACAAAGGCAAAGCAAAAATCCTTTCAAAAATTTTCTAAGAAGAAACATTCAGGCTGGGCAGTGGTGGCATACACCTTTAATCCCAGCAATTGGGAGGCAGAGGCAGGCGAATTTTCGGGTTCCAGGACAGCCAAGGCTATGCAGAGAAACCCTGTCTCGAAAAGCCAAAAAAGAAGGAGGAGGAATAAGAAATATTCAGTGCTGGATATGAACTTATTTTTAAAATGTTAGTTGTCATATAGTATAGACCCTCCATAAGTAAAAGCACTTGGGAATTTCAAAAGCCTAATAGTTGAATAACCTAACAGTTTACTCAAGCTGTAATTCTGGGAATATCCTCTTGTCTCTCTCCCTCTCCCTGTCTTCTTCCCTCCTCCAGGCTCTATTTTTAGCTTATACCGGCTTTTTTTTTTTTTTTTTTTTTTTTTTTTTTTTTTTTTTTTTTTTTTAAGGTAACAATCTGATGTAGCCCAGTCTGGCCTCAAAACCTTACTCCTTGGGACAAGTTCGCCTTACCTGTTTCATTCTTGGCCTGCCTGAGGCACTTTCACTATCTGTGAAAGAGAAAGGGGCATTTCAGTGACATGACAGTTGATGTTGATGCCCTATTTTTCTAAGGGAGCATGTCAGCAGGAAAGGGGTTTAGAGTTAAGATGGAGAATTCTCTGGAAGCCTCATAAAACCATCTTTTTAGAAATGTCCCAGTGTGCTGTCATAGTCAGCTATTCAAAAGGAGTCTGCTGTTACTAGAATTTGGTGGTATAACAGGAGCAGAGACAGAAACTGGGAGAGGATAAATTGCTAAAGTGGATACAGCATAGATGTATTTTCCCAAACTTCTGGCCATAGCCAGGTTGCTGGTGCCTGGTTAAATTCAGAACCTTAGTGAACTCTATGTCTGGTTAGGCCAGTATCTATGAATGTCTTATATCCTGGGCCATCCTAACCAGTCTCTCCTTCTGTGGGACATTTTCAACCTACTAGTTCTTTCTAAATTAGTATAAAATTCTCACAATCCCTCAGATGGGTATTTAAGTGTGCTTAGGTCTACTCTGCTTGAAAATACTCTCATTCCATAGTCCAGTCTCTAGAGCTCTAATTGTCTCCTTTCATCGATACCCTTTGTGGATTTTGTTTTGTTTTTTAGCTAGGGATCATCAGATGCAGATACCTAAGGACATACAAACAATTCTGTTCAGGATTATAGAGCTTGAGAATGGCCTATAGGGGGAGAATATTCCTTTTGGTTCTGGTCTGTTGCGGCTGTGGGGGCACAGATCCCTTGTAGCAGATCATGAGATAGGTTTGCAGAGAGAGACTAGAGATCTGAGAATTTAGAGTGGAGTCCTTCATTGTTGACATGTTGGCATTTAATTTTGATTTGTTTTGTTTTGTTTGAGACAGGGTTTCTCTGTGTAGCCCTGGATGTCCTTAAACTCACTCTGTATGTAGAGCAGGCTGGCCTTGAACTTAGATCTGCTTCTGCCTCCTGAGTGCTGGGATCAAAGGCTTAAGCTACTACTAGCCAGCTTTAATTTGGATTCTTAAGAGGTTAGCTGCCTGCTGCTGCTTCAGGACACTTTGCAACATATGCTGAGATCTTATCTAAGGTTAAAGCTTAGAATCAAGTCACATACTAAATATTTGATAAAAGGAGGTGTCTGTCCCATAAGTTTGCTCTACTTCTTAGGATTCCTTTCTAGTCTGGCCACTTGCAGTTCTTTTGCTGTTTCTTGAAAAAAAAAAAGTATCATTTCTGAATGAAAGTAGCTGAGAATTTGATCTGACTATACTGTAATAATTTTTTTCATAAAAGAATTTGCACACCATAGATTTGGCCATGCAATATATTGAGCCACCAAATTTTGTCCAAAATAAATGCCGTAACTCATACCTCGGTGAGCATAATTATTTAGATCAGAATACACACCCACCCACACACCTACACTGTTTTGTTTTGTTTTGTTTTTTTAGGGTTGAACTAGCACTGGTTGGCCTGGAACTCATAGCAATCCAACTGTCTTAGCCTCCTGAGAACATATGCTACCATCACTGGGCCTTTGGGTTTTCTGTTGTGTTTTTAAGTCAGGGTGTCATGTAGCCCAGACTAGCCTTGAATGGGCTTCATAGTAAAAGATGATGACCATGAACTTCTGATCTTTCTGCCTCTGTCTCACAAGTATAGGAGGTATGCACCAGCACATCTGCTTTATACTATATTGGAGGCTGAATCCAGGGTTTTGTGCTTGTTTAGCAAACACTACACCTGCTGACCTATTGGTTTTGTTTGTTTGTTTGTTTGTTTTAAGAGATAGGGTCTCTCAAAGGCTGGCTTTGAACTCTGCCTCTCAAGAGCTGGAATTATATGTGTGTGCCACCAAGTCTGGTAGTGTTTTATGCTCTTAAAGTTGTTGAGAAATGGCTAGTAGGAAGAAAGAACTCACTAGTGAATGTATGACCATGTTAGAGAATAGGAATTTTGTTTTCTGGTTTCTACATGGCTTAAAATACTCTAAAATGCTTCTAATTCTCCCTCCCTTTTCTTCTTTAGGTTTTCAAAATAAAAATAGAGTTGCAATTTTGGCTGAACTGGACAAAGAGAAGAGAAAATTACTTATGCAGAACCAATCTTCAACAAGTCACCCTGGAGCTAGGTATTGCCTGTTGTTTGGAAGCGTGTTCTTAGCCGTCCTTACAGGGAAAAGTGCCATCTCAAGCTCTTTGGAGGTCCTGATACTGTCGAAATAGGTCTACACTCTGAGCTTCCCCTTACTTACAGATTCCTAACTGTTCATCGTCTGCTTGGTCTTGTTAAATCATGGCATTCTATTTCATCACTGCCGATGTTGTCTGAGATTTGTTCTGTGTACTGGTAGATCCCAGTGCTGAGCACAGAGCCAGCTATCTAGTAGCTGCTTTAGAATCTCACAAATAAGCGACTGTCAGCTTTTCTAAAAATTTAGTTACAGCTGAGGGGAACATGGTTATCCTAAGTTTAATTATCAGATGGACAATGATGTATGGTTTGACTGTTAATGAGCATCATGCTGTTGGTTAACAGTTTTTTTAAAAAGTCTGGTGTGGTGGTGCACATCTTTAATCCCAGCACCTGGGAGGCTGGATCTCTGGGATTTCTGGGAGTTTGAGGCCAGCCTGGTTTACAGAGCTAGTTCCAGGACAGCCAGGGCTACACAGCGAAACCCTGTCTCAAAAAACAAAGACAAAAGAATAAAATAATAATAAGGATGATGACAGACTGAGTTAAAAGTAGAAGAGTTGTAAATTATGAAGCCTATAATATAGATTACTTGAAATTCCATACAGATAGCATAAGCTTGCTTCATAAATTAATGTTGATAATGGGAAAGGGAGTGCTTTTAGATGTGCCAATCTAGTAAATCCCCTTATATAATTATTTTTAAAAAGAGATGAGAGTATTTCTGTGTTTGGTAGCCAAGTAACCAAGGTTTCCGTTTTAGCATCTCCCTCTCCAGGCCTTCTCTTAATAAGGACTTCCGGGACCATGCTGAGCAGCAGCACATTGCAGCCCAACAGAAGGCGGCTCTGCAGGTGAGCGAAGGGAACTGACAGTCTGCTCACATTGGCCAGTTTCAGGTTCTAGAAGCCAGCGCAGGACTTCATTTGTATCTCAGTGGAGCAATACCAATAAACTTGTTCCACATATAATTGCAGAGGTTTGCCAATGTTCACTCATGCCCAAAGGGATTGAAGGACCAGTACAGTAATAATGAAAGTATCTTTTACAGTGTTAATGTAGTCATGATTGATTCCCTGCTCTGCTTTGCCAAGGGATTTCTTGTTCACAAAATATTTGGACAGACAATGATCTAGAAAACTGAACTGGCTAGTTTAATGGCACCATAAATATTTTCAATTTGTCACAGTATTACTTTATGTAATTGTCTTCCTGGGTTACTATTTAGATATTTTTTAATGTCTGCACTGCTTACATGGGAAATATTTTATAGCTCTTACTGTTAGGCTGTAAGTGATGGTCCAGCTTGGAGACAAAGTCATTGTTTAGTATTATGTTCATCTTAGATAACTTGGGTTCTCGGAGATCTTCCATGAAACACCTTTTTTTCTTTTGGATAGGTTATCTGTGTAACCCTTGTAATATCAGCACTTCAAGGGTGGACACGGGAGGATCTTTCTTGAGTTCCAGGCCAGCTTAGGCTATGCAGCAAAACCCTATATCATAAAACTTAAAAAGTAAAAATTTGAAAGGCATAGTATAATTGCCTTTGCTTTTAAGCAGAATCCCAGAATTGGAAAGGACATTATAAAAATCATCTTTAACTTCAAATGACTAAAAAGAGTCTTTTTTTTTTTTTTCATTTAATTGAGGGGGAAATTAGTGATAGTTTTAAAATCCGTTCCTTTCCAGCACTGCCTCAGCATTGGTGGGTTTCAGTCATCAGCTGCTCCTCTCTCCCAGGCTTTTTGTCTCGTGACCTTTGCTGCTATTTCTCCTCAGCCTTCTTGACTGCTGGTGGGAGAGAGCCCCACTGAGACAGATAAAGAGGCGCTAAACACTTGCCTGATGCAGTGTGTTAATCTGAATTGTGTTACTGTCCGTCCCTGTAAACAAACTAGATCTTAGGAATTCAGAAAGGATAAGGAATTTTAATGCCTTGGTTAAAAAAATGTGACTCTTAATAACTTAATTGGTTTCTTTTTGTTTTTTTTTTATTTTGTATTTTGGTTTTATCTTTCTCAGCACGCTCATGCACATTCATCTGGATACTTCATAACTCAAGACTCTGCATTTGGGAATCTTATTCTCCCTGTTTTACCTCGCCTTGATCCTGAATGAAGAAAGTGTCTGTGATAAGGGACCTTGTAATATCAAATGTCAAAGTTCTCACCCAGCTCTATACAAACTCTGACTTTCAGAACTTTGGAGAACTTAGCTTTTGTTTCTTTAAAGAAAGGAATAAGTAACTGAGATGGGAAAGAGAAGAGGAGCTGGGGCACCGAGACCTCGGGGAGCGGCGGCAGTGGCAGCGGCGGCGGACCTGGCTGTGCTGGCTGAGACGAACTTCTTTGCATTGCCATTGGACTTTCCCTCAGACTCAGAATCGCTTAGTCTCCCGAAATCTGCATCACCTTCAACAAGTTGGACTGAATTATCATGTAGGAAGCCCTGGGTTTGACCCTATCACTGCACAGACAAGCTCTGATGACCATGCACACACCTGTGTTCTCAGCACTAGAGGAACAGAGGTAGAAGATCAGAAGTTCAAGGCCATCCTTGCCTAGGTAGTGATTTTTGAGACCAGTCTAAGGTATATGCGACTGTGCCTCAAAAGACAACCAAAAACAAACAGAAGAGCCATTAATAGTCCTAACTTTAAAGAAATGAGGATGCTTTCTAAAAGTGTGAAGAATAGGCTTACATACATTGTGGTTTCTTGTGTTAAGAAACAAGCTATTTAGAAATAGGCTAATAACTAGTTCTCCATCCTACTCTGAATTTTAAAAGAAAACTTCAGACTAAATTACAACCAATCTTAAATCTTTTTGAAGTAAATGCTACTATGATAGCAAATAAATGATGTGACTAAATACTGTTCTGAAAGCAGCTTAAGTAATAATGGTAGCTGTAAATGTGTATGTATTCTCACTTCATGTTGCTACAGAAGTGGTGTGCCTGAGTGGTTTTATTTTCTATTTTTTTTAATCTAATTAACTTAAAAATTAGGCAAATTAAGCCCTTTTAAATCATTTTAAATAAGGTTAAACAAGTTGCTCAACAGGGCCAAACTTTGACATAACTGAGGTGCTTATTTCCATATGTCCCTCCCTTTGCCCTAGAGAGTTAGAGTTTGATTGAAGTGTGAGAAGTATGGCTTAGAGAGTTCTACAGTACCTTACACAAAGATGTCATGATTAAAATTCTATTTTATAAGGGAGTTATTTTGTAAGGATCCTGTCATTTTCTGTTCCCAAGGATTGAACCTAGGACTAACAGTTATGGATGTGTTATTTCACCGAGCTTCATCACCCCGTGTAACTGACTGCATCTCCGTCCTTTCTGCTGCTGGGGGAATTTAAACATTTTCAGTTGGGTCAATATTCAGTCACAGTGTCACTCCTTTCTGATAGTTTCCTATAGGTATTTTCACAACCACGTAGCACCATCCTGCTCTGTGTAAGTGAAGCAACAGGAAGCAGTCTTAGAAGCCTGACCTGATTCTCCATTGAGTAAGATGGAACCATTCCAGTTACTACACTGCTCCTTTGTTCTGCCACTGACCCAGGGACTCTCTTGCTCCTGCCCCTCCGGAAATCCATCCAGCTTCTTTCTGCGTCTCCTAGTCTCCATTTTCTTGAGTTTCGCTAAGTTTCTGTTCATTGTGATCCTTGATATACTGACATGGTTCTAAATCCATCTACTGATGTTAGGAAGATAAAACATGTATATAGGTTTTCCACTGTTGAAGCCTTTGCCTACTATGTGACTTTGTAATGTAGGCGCTTGTTTTCCTTTCCTGTGTCAGATAAAATACCCTGATGGGAACAGCTTAAGGGAGAAGGGGCTTATCTAGATTCACAGATTGAGACACAGTCCATCATGGTCTCGATGCCAAGGCAGCAGGAGCTTGAAGCAGTTGATCACATCTCATCCACAGTCAAGAATTACATAACAAATGGATACTACTGTGCTGTCTCTATATAACCGGGGAGTGGTGCCACTCAACAGTGGGTGGAGCTTCTACCTCAGTTAATACTAACAGTAATTCCCCAAGGCGTGCCCAGAGGCTCATCTCGTAGTGAGTCTAGGTGTCATGCTGACTACCATCCCGCTTACCAGGAGGACTTTGCAGTGGTCCTCTGCTTTGGGTACGTACTCATTTCTGTGGGTATCTATTAATACCTACTCTGGTATATGCTGTGTTTGAGGGACAAAAAGGTCACAGAGACCTGCGTATGGGGAGGTGACATTGTGGAGAATCCCACTCTGACATTCGAGTTGTCATAAAGTAAGCAGTTATGGCACAAGACAGGCATCGTGGAGTACACTGCAGTCTGTTTAGAGTTAGAAGTCTGTAGATGACACAACTGTCAGGGACCGAAGACACACTGCAGTCTGTCTAGAGTTAGAAGTCTGTAGATGATACAACTGTCAGGGACCGAAGACACACTGCAGTCTGTCTAGAGTTAGAAGTGTAGATGATACAACTGTCAGGGGCCGAAGACACACCCAGACGCAGGGCACACGCTCACCAGTGTGAGGATTCTGCCAATTTCTCAACATATCTATCCCAGTTATACATTCTGGAACTGGGGAAATAACCACAGGATGTGTTTGGGGTCCTACTGGACCTACTGTGAATCAGACATCAGATAAAACTCCATTAATCATCTGTCCTCCATAAGCCCCTACTTTAACTGTAGGGCCACAATGTTTCTTGGAATCTCCTGGGATCAGTGTCAGTTCAGAACCAGTATCTGATAGATCCTGGAAAGTCTATTTCCTTTACCCCAGTGTACAGTTACCTTTTTAAGAGGCCATAGGTCCTCTGGGGAAAAACTGGAGAAAGGCTGACAGCAAACTTTTAGGTGTCTTACCAGGATCCTCAGGGGAACCTGGCCACCCCTTCATTCAAGGGGTTCTGGATCTGCAAACTGGCTCAAGTCTGGAAATTGATTCACTGGCTGAGATTGCCTTTTGCCACGATCCAGTGTAGCCTTTCTCTCATCTGAGAATTTTTCTGCTTGTACAGGTCAAACAGATGTGCAGTAGGCTTCCTATCTGTTTCATGTCTGGAAACCCCATGATTGATTAGCCAATACCAAAGGTCCAAAGAGTCTTGCCATTATAAATTTCACCTCTCCTGTGCTGAGCATTATGGGATATGCCATTATAAAGCCTAGCCCAATGTGGTGGATCATGCCTGTAATCCTAGCTCTCAGCTAAGGCAGGAGAATCACTTTTGAGTTCAAGGCCAGCCTGGGCTACAGAGTGACACCCCTCCCCCCCAAAAAAAAGAAGTATGAAAAAAGTGAGTTTCAGGGATGGAACTGCAGTGTTAAAAAGATAGCACTGGACTCAATTGAAGCCCTGAGTGAAGCTCCAGTGCTGGGGTCACTGGTGGGTGATGCATGCCATGCCATCTATGACATGAGAACAGCACCAAGCAGTGGTGGCGCACACCTATAGTCCCAGAACTTGGGAGGCAGAGGCAGGCGGATCTCTTGAGTTTGAGGCCAGCCTGGTCTATAGAGTGAGTTCCAGGACAGCCAGGGCTACACAGAGAAACCCTGTCTCAAAAACAAAAAATAGGAACAGTGCACAATTGCCTGTCGTGCTTATTTAGGCCAGTGTTTTCTAAAGTACAAATCTCAACCTGTTTATGAGCTGAGAAGGCAGCTTCATGGTTTAATGCATTGTATCAGCATTAAATAAAAGAAAAAGAAAACTACTGCATATGTTAATAGGCATGTTAGTTTCAAAAATGTGAAACTATATGTGACTATATGTATGTGTGTATTTAGTTTACATTCTACTCTAGTTTATACATCTTCAAGGGCAAAGAGTTTGGTTTTTCTCCCTCTGGTCCTTCATCGGTGTGCCCCATCTAGAATAATAGTACCTGGTACTGCTGCAGGAGTGAGTATAAGAATATACCCAACCTTGGTTGCCACATAAGAATTTCTCTCTGACTTATCTTTTAAATAGTCTCCCACTGAACTTGAAGCTCGCTGATTTTGCTAGACTGACTGGCCAGCAAGTCCCAGGGATCCTCCTCCTCTTCAGTACTGGGATTACAGGCACGTGCCAGGCATTTATGTGGGTGCTAGAGGTTGAATTTAGGTCCACATTGCTTATAGTTTTACAGTTTGAGCCTTCTCTCTACCTTTCCAAAAGGTGTTTGTGTATGTGTTTTGCTTTTTACATGAGACATGGGAGATAAATTTTGACAGCCACCAAATAATTGAAATGACAGCACTTTTATGATGCCAGACTAAAATGGAAATGGCTCAGTAGTTTTAGAGACAGGTATGATTGCTTTATTCCTCCTACCACGGAATCAGTGAGCTATTTTTTTAAATCATCTCAGTTCTTTGCTTTGGTAAGAAAGAGCTTCATGAGTTCAAAGCCTAGTTAGGCAAGATACGATTCTCAGAACAGAAGATGGACAGAATTGATAATTTGATTCAACTCCACTAGCAGATTCTCACCAGTGAACACAAGTGCTATTACGACTGTTAAAGCCAACCAGTTAGGGAGCAACCAGTTAGGAAGTGCCTTCCCTGTTTATCTCTGCATTGTAGTGCTGCACAGTGCATGCCCTTGGTGGCTCTTTTTCTCCCTAACACTTTTTTTTTTTTTTTTTTTGGCAACAAATAAAGAAGGAACATGGACCGTAAAGGGTGTAGAGGGGGGACACAGTCATTGTATGATTACATCTAACCATGTCGGGAGGAAACGGATACCCTAGTACTAGTGAGTCTGGTGAGAGCTGAGGACCTTAGCATGACGGGACAGATGAAGGCTGTATTAGAGAACAGCATTTGAACTTCACTTACAAAATGGGACGTGTTCAGACAGGAAAAACAGTATTCAAAGCAAAGGCAGTGTCTCCATGGAGGCAGGAGGATGTCAGGAATGTAGGGGTCATCATGGATCAACCAAAGTAGGATTTAGCTGGAAAATGGATTCTGATATTTTAAAAATGACTCTTGGGTAGACTAGGACTATAGTTCATTGGGAGTGTGTATTGCACATGAAAAAGTCTGAAATTCTGTCCCCAGCACTGATACTTAGAATATGAACCTGAGTCTAGGATGGATTCCTACTTGAATTCTGGGGTGAGCTCCTTGGTATAAGCTGGGAGCCTGAACATGTAGAGGTGTAATCAGGTAAAGAGATGAATAGACTTGGCCCTCATCTGCTCTTAGAAAAAGTAAACTTAAACAAAAAAAAAAAGCCAGGCGGTGGTGGCGCACGCCTTTAGTCCCAGCACTTGGGAGGCAGAGGCAGGTGGATTTCTGAGTTCAAGGCCAGCCTGGTCTACAGAGTGAGCTCCAGGACAGCCAAGGCTATACAGAGAAACCCTGTCTTGAAAAAAACCAAAAAAAAAAAAAAAAGAAAGAAAGAAAGAAAAGGTAAACTTGGGAGACACCAAAGGCCGTGAATAATTCTGCTCTACTCTAGTCACTGACCTGGCTGTCTTTCCCATTTCACTTTGGACCCTTTTCCCAAATTGTTCTTCACTCTTCTCTCCAGTTTCTAGTTTAATTTGTCTCCAAAAGAATTAAAAAAAAAAAAAAAGCCAGATATCATCATGTTGTTGATATAATTTTCACCTAGCTCTTCTTCCTGTCTCGTTCTTCCTAACAGTCATATGTTTATTGGTCACATTTCCTTGTATGGAAGTTGACTTAGCCATGTCTGCAGACGTGGGCCTTACTTACATGCTACACAAACCAGCGTAATTCCCCGTGCAAAGTACCAGTAGGGTAAGTCCCATTGAGCCAGTCCTCACATTCCTAGAACACAGAACTGGCTTAGGTAAGACCCAGGAGAGTCTGCTGGGATTTTAGAGAAGTTGCATTTTCTCATCTGAGAAAATTTGCAAAAGGGATGCTCGTCGGATGGATAATAGGAAGTATTGCTGTTGACAGCCAGGTGGCCACGGTGTGGAACCAAACTTAGGAATGAAGGCACGCTAAAGTCACATGCCATGACTTAGTTCAATAACCCCAAGATTCTGGCCTCCGTTCTAAAATGTCTGATTTGAGATGTGATGAATCCTCACTAGGTTGGATTTAGGTTGGGGTCTGATTTTTTTTGTCACTTGTCTTACAAAGATCTTCATTCAGAGTATTCATTTGCTATATGGGGTAGGCAGTGGGATCTCAGAACTCTAGTTTTTTGCTTATTTTTGTTTTTGTTTTGACCACACAGTGCTGCTTCAGCCTGCATTAGTATGCTATCTTTCATAACTATACAGAAATTGTTTGCTTATTCCCATCTCCCTTGCAGCTCAGCCTCCAGGTACCTGCTGACCTCCATGACACCCTGGTCATTTCCCACTGTATGGAACTTTTGGTTCAGTCGAAACAATCCATGTATGCAACACAACTTTGCCCCGGTGCCCTACATCCCCATTCTTAATGTGTGCTCCTCTCTCTTTGGAGGTGGCACATGTTTTGGACTTTGTAAGAGAACACAGATCATGAGTCTATACCCTGGCTATAAATTCAGACTCTCACCACCGTTGCCACTATGGGGATGTAGAATGCCCAGAACACTCAGTTTGACCACCATAACTGTATTAAAGGCCCCATGTGTGTCAAGTGCTGTGTGGTCCTTTACATCCTGGAAGGACTTTGACTGCCTCTTCCTAAGACCGCCTATGACTGCTGCTATTGTGGAGCCGCTAGTAGCCCATAGCCACTTCAGTTGGAGCCGGCAGATACCTCCTCTCCAGATCCTTGACATCTTTTGCTTCCAAGGCTGCCCTGGGAGGAGAAACAACTGGAAGAGCATGTCCCTGTCCTCATACTCATCACCTGCATTGTGTTCTGAGGCCACTTATCCTGAGATTGTAGTTACCACCTTCCCTTCCACCTTTGTCTTTACAGAACCATGTCTTTAGCATGTGTATGTGTACATTGTTAAAGACCTTCCAATATGACCAGTCCTTTTCAAACCTGGGTTAACTGTCCCTTCCCCAGGAGACTATTTTGACTATTTCTATAGCAGCTTCCCACAAAGAATGTCTAACCACTTGTCCTGGGTGGTTTCTCTGCTTTTCTTATTACTTTTACTTTTACTTTTCTCCCTATTTCCTGACTTTCTTTTTGTTTTGTTTCTGTTAAGTATTTGTATTTTTCTTTTTAAAAACTTTTTTTAAAGATTTATTTGTTTTATGTATATGAGTACACCATTACTCTCTTCAGACACACCAGAAGAGGGCATCAAACCCCATTGCAAATGGTTGTGAGCCACCATGTGGTTTCTGGGAATTGAACTCAGGACCTCTGGAAGTGCAGTCGGTGCTCTTAGTCGCTGAGCCCCTTTTTAGTTATTAAGTTATTTGTTTACTTTCCACCCAGCTCTTCTGCCCTCCTTTCTTGGGCCCTCCCACTCCTGGCTTTCTTACCGTAATGCACATTAAAGGCTCTCTACATTTGTCTTCTTTTACCTTACAACCCATTCTATTCCTTCTGCCTCCCCACCTAACAAATTCCAAGAGGGGGTCTGTGCTTGACATCAGTGCTGACCCTAGTTCTCTCCTTGAGCCCACCCAGGTCAAACTTACAATAACATAAAATCACCAAAATTATTTTTTGTAAGTTCTACTCTTTTAAGCTCAGCCATGAATTTTTGTTTTACTTGCGCTCTCTGTAGCACCTTCACACTACTGACCATCTGGAACCACGGCTCTGCTCTCAAGGTTCCTCCTGCCTGAGCCATGCCCTCTATCCCACTGGCCAGCTTTTCTTCACAAGTACAGAATATTGGAAAGCCCTTGAAAATGCACTTTAAAAACCCTCTTGCTTATAGTCATCCCCTGTGTCAATCTATCCAGTAGCATGGCTTTGAGTGGCATCATTGATTACTTCTCAATTTATACCACTGTTCTGACACCTCCCCTCATGGTGGTGAGTCTCTAAAGTGAATCTTGGTCTGAATGCATGCATGCAAAGGGGGTGCAGGAAAGGAACTGCCAACACCACTGTACCATTATTAGGGGGAAGGCTTTTATTGTGAATAAGAGAAATTATCCAGAGGCATCTGGAAGAGTCCAGAGCAGTGAGGAAAGAAGTATGCTGGACATGGCCAGAGCTACCTGCAGGAGGTGAGACAGCACAAGATCATGGGGTGGACAAACCATGTGGCTTAGAAGTAGCAGAGGAGGGACTCCTGGGGACAGAAAACAGTTTCACAAGTTCCCAAGGAATGCTGGCTTTCATCTAACTACCCTGCATCCTTCTATAGTCCAGCCTGAGTTCATTTCTAGATTAACTTCCTATGCCTCTGTTCTTATGAGAAGGTCGGTCTCTTTCCTGTCCCCAAACTTAACATCTCCAAGGCACATGTCTTCTTCCTAGCATACTCTGTATACAGGTTCTCTTGCTCAGTTAATGAAAGAGAGAGAGAGAGAGAGAGAGGGAGAGAGGGATGGAGGGGAGGGGGGACAGAGACAGAGAGAGAGGGAGGGAGGGAGGGAGGGAGGGAAAGGGAGAGGAGAGGGGAGAGAGACAGAGGGGGGGGGCAAACAGGAAGACAGAAGCCTTCTGCATTCTGCTAGAGACGCAAGCCCTACAGCCACAAGACCTTCCTGTCTAAATGTGTCGACCTCTGTGTTAGTATTATGTGTATCCACCAACCTTGAGGACCTAAGAAAACAGGCCCTGAGTCATATTCTGGGTTTCACATAAAGACTGCAGTTGAGAAGTATTTAGATAATTTAGGACTCCATGTGCTAATACTGTGGGAGTGGGTGAGACCGCCCTAACAAATTATGTAAGGTTGACCTGTGTAAATGAATTTCAGAGGATGAGATGCTGACAGAGAATCTAGAGAGGCAGCTGAAAAACCAGAAAAGCATTGTCTTAGTGTTCTAGCTGTGAATAGACACCATGACAGTGACAACTCTTATCAAGGAAACCATTTCACTGGAGCTGGCTTAGGGTTCAGAGGAGGAGCACTACGTCTGGATCCACAGGTGCAGGAAGAGAGGGATTCTGGGCTTGGGATGGATATTTTGAAATCTCAAAGGTCACCCTCTATTGCTGTTTTCTCTGTCCAATCACTGTCCAATCTCTGTCCAATTAGGGCAGTGACAGGTCTGTGATTGGACAGGAATAGGGAGGCAGAGCTAGAAGTTTAGGAGTGAGGGAGGTCGGAGGTCAGAGAGAGAGGGGAGAAGTCAACATGGAGGCAGATGAAGAGGAAGACGATCCAGACCCTGTGTGGTTTTAAACAGCACAAGTAGCTAAGGTTTTCACAAGGTTAGAATAATTTGGTTAAAGCATTATCTTTATCATTTGGCACTGAAATTATTGTATTGGCATCTTGTAAATTGTGATCTTATTGATATACAAACTTGGTTGGATAATTAAGCCTTAAGAGTCATGTTTCTACTAGGTAACTAGGCGCTAGATGATTGATTGTGGGGGGGTGTGGGGCATTGCATGTAAGCGAGATGATCTTGCTAGATGGGAGAGAATAGCAGGACCCCGCCAGGATATAGTGTTGAGGTCAGTCAGTACCGGTACTAGAGTGGTAGTCCGCCGGCAGGGCAGGAGAGATTGAGGGGAGATCTTATTTAATATTTCCCACAACAACCCCCAAATGACATACTTCCTCCAGCAAGGCCACACCTCCTTATCCTTTCAAATAGTGCCACTCCCTGGTGACCAAATATTCAGATATCTGAGTTTATGGGGACCATTCTCTTTCAGCCACCACAAGCATTTTGGGGGGAGGAGGAGAGGTGGCATTTAAAGCTGTTGCCCAAAATGTAGGCCATGGAACTACTAGGAAGGATATATAAGGCAGGGAACCTTACATGTTTTTAATATAGATGTAGATAGTTATTACATATGAGGCAATGTCCTATGTAATAGTAGATAGCTAGATCATCTACATATATGTACAATATATATCGTAGTCCTCACAACCCTGTAAGGTAAGATGTGTGTGATATTACCTCATTTTAAAGGTGAAGAAAAGAATTTTGGAGCTGGAGAGATGGCTCAATGGTTAAGGCACTCACTGCTCTCATGGAGGACCCATGACCCACAGGGCAGATCACAATTGTCTGTAGCTCCAGTTCTAAGGGGTCCAGTGCTCTCTTCTTACTGCCAACAGCACTAGGAACTTGTAATAAAAACACACATACACACACACATACAGGCAAAACAGTCATACATATAAATTAATCTTTATATTAAAAAAAAAAGAAGTTGAGGCACAGGAAGGTCAAATACCTTGCTCAGAATCTAGGATCTCAGAGCTAGGAAGAAGCAGAATTGTAATTTGGACCTGAGTTGAAATTAATCATAAAGGACACTTTTCTTTTTGTTTAAGACATTTTTGACTTTAATTGTCACTCACACTCTAGTCGAGTCTGCATGACAGCAGCCCACGAGGCAAAAAGCTTCAAGGAAGCTAATCTCCTGGAACCCCTTTTGGCATTCCATAACTTGGAAGTGACCCAGATTTGTCCTTGCAATAGTCGATGGAAGGTCTCGCGTGCTTTCTTTCTGTATAGAGGTTCCCCCAAGGAATGATTTACTAATAGCTAAGCAAAACTGGACATTGCTTTGACCTTCACCAATGTTCCAATACCATAGTCTATGCTGAACCGAAACTTGGAATTTCGTAAAGAATGTTACCCATTCAGACTAATCACTTCCAGCATTGTTAGAGAGATAGTGAAGGAGGTCAGGCATAGAAGTTTACAGAATGGGAATTAGTTATCTCAGGGCATGTTCAACTAGAATCCTCATTACACATTAGATTTGCAGCTGAGTCATTCCCAGGAATTAGATTATTGTATTGTTCTAGGTAAAGTTAGCAAGAATGGGACCCCCTGGGGCATATCTCTGCTAGCTCAGAGGATTAGCATAGTTGGGCATTTACTAAGGACCAGCTGGTCTTGGCTTATACAATAGATTAGAATGGAAACTGTTTACACCCGGCTTCTAAGATTAGCCTGACTATAGATAAGACTTCTGCCAAGTTCCTGTCAGTTTAAATGTATATACTTTTCTATAGAACCATTGTGTTTCAGATGACTTCATGTACCTTGACTGGTGTATAATCTAACTTCCTTTTGCCTTCTGTAATGACCATTTAAGCCTGATGCCTATTTTGAAAAAAATACACTCAGATTCAACACTCCCTTGTTGTTCATGTCTGTATGTCATTCTCGCCAACTCCTTGCCTGCCTGATTACTGGGACCCCAATTTCTCCCACGGGTTGAGGGACCTTCTACTGGCTTGGCCTGTGGCATTTAATATAAATTTAAGACAGACAGACTGATCTACCTATCAATCCATCCATCTATCCATCCATCCACCTATCCATCCATCCCTCTGAGACAGGAGGCCTCTTTATATAGTTCTGGCTGGCTATGTAACTTATAGCCTTGAACTCAAAGAACTCTGCCTACTTCCACCTCCCAAATACTGAGGTTAAAGGCAGGCACCACCAGACTTGGCACTAAATTCAAGTTTTAAAACGAGATCAATGTAAATAAAAAGCATCAAATAAATAGCACAATAAGTGACCTTGGAAAGTGGCATGTAGTCTGAGTCCTGGGGACTGCATGCTGGCTGGCAGTTGCACCGAGAAAAATGAGAGAGCAACCAAGTGATGTGGAGCTGAATTATCCACAGTCTGCCTAGGACTGCACATACAGTACAAAGGGAAAGGCAAGACCACACTTCCCTGCCTGAGAGAGGTCAAATTGCATCCTTTCAATTCTGGGCTATTAGCCAAGGAACAGAGAACAGTAACAAAGCACAAACACAGCATTTCTATTAACTGTCAAAAGTACATTTGTTATTGCTATATTAGATTCTCTAATGCTCTCATAAAAATTGACTGGGTCCTTTAAATTTGGCCAAACTCTTAACGATGATTACAACAGCTAAGTGTGTTAGAAACATGTTAAATTGCTTCTTTGATCGCATGCTGAGCATTTTAGCAGCTGAGTACACTGTAAATACTCCAGCAGGAAATTTTGTTTCTCGTCTTTATTTCTTTGGGGGTCCCCTGAGAAATATAAGAATCTTGTTTATTGTTGAGATGCTTCTTGTTTAATGTCGCTCCCATCTGTCCCTGGTGTCTTACCAGCAAAAACAGTAGTGAGAATGCCACTAAGGAGAAGGAGTCAGAATCCATAGGAAGAGGAGGAGGAAGCAGGAAGTGTCCTGGGGAAGGGGAATGGGGCCACATACCTGAGAGAAGCCCAAACATTCTGGTCAGCAGAGACTGTAGGCATTGGGAGGAACAGTCAGGGGCACGGTGGCCAGCAGCCAGCCCCAGCCCTCATGCCCACACCCTGGACCCCACGTCTGGGTCTGGTTCGTGCTCTCAGAGAGGGCCCCTGGGTGATGTGCTCTCCTTGGCCCTCTTGCATAGCTTGCCAATCTGTAAGGAACATCAGCACAAATGTAACACGCATTTGTGCATCAACACATATGCCTTAGGGCTACTGAATAACCCACACATCCATATTAAAGGAACCATGTTAGAGGGCACAAATAGGGCTGTCCACAGGAGCAACTCTTCTTTACTGGGCGTCTCCATCACCATACAGCTGAAATTGCTTCAGTTTCCATCCATGTTGTTAGCAGCACTGTTTCCACGTCTCTTTGGGCCTCAGCTGAAGTTGCTCACCTCTGAGGCCAGACCATCTTTAGGACAGCCTTTTGGTCTTCTGTGTTTGTTTGCCTATAATTGTTCTTGTGGAAAATGTCACACACATAGAGAACAGAGACATATAATGAACTTCACATACCTACAGCACTTTGCTTTGACAATTATGTACTCAGTTTGTATATCATCTGTGCTTTCAATTGCCTTCATTTCCCTTTATTAAGTATTTTAGATGGTGTCTCATAAAGCAACTCTCTTTGAAAATATATCTAGTGCAAGAGTCCTCCCTCCTTCCCTCTGTCCCTCCCTCTGTCCCTCCCTCCCTCCCTTCCTGTTTTGAGACATGGTCTCATATTCTCATATCTTTCCCAGGCTGGTTTCAAACTTATGTATATACCTGAGGATAATCTTGAAATTCTGACTCCACATTCTGACTGCTGGGATGACAGGTGTGCACCAATGTACTTGGTGTAAGCGGTGCTAGGGATCAGACCCAGGTCCTTGGGCATGCTATGGAAGCACCCAATCAACTGTTCCATCCCTCACCCAATTCCTGGGGGAAAGGTTTTGTAAAAAAAAAACAAAACAAAAAACCAAACAAACAAACAGATTTTTGTGTGTAAAAATATGCATATATGCATTTTCCTAAAAAAATGTCCAGAACTTATACCACCACCACCAAAAAAAAAAAAAGTTTTTAATTTTGTGTTGATTTGTGGTACTTAGGATTGAGCTCTGAGCCTGGTGCAAATGAGGTAAGTATTTAACACGGAGATACATCCTCTTTCCCGCAGGTAGTTTAAACCTAGGAAATGATGTGTATGTCTGGCGTGGTGGTGGACCTGTGTATGTGGGGCTCTTCAAAGGCTGGCAGAGCCAGATTCCTGGAGTGGTGGACTTTTGGGAGCCACCCATGGGAACAAGCAACAAGGTCTTCTCACTACTGAATCCTCTCTAACCCCAACCATTTTCTGTTCTCTTTTCTTTCTTTCTTCCTAATTTTTGTTTAGAGACAGAAAGAAACAGTCTTAGGGATTCTGTTGCTGTGATAAAACATCCTGACCAAACCCAACTTGGGTAGGAAAGGCTTTATTTCATCTTATAACTCCTGGCTCACAGTCCACCACTGAGGGAAGTCAGGACGGGAACTTAGTGCAGGAAAGGAGACTGGAGCTGAAGCAGAAGCCATGGAAGACACTGCTTACTGCTTGGCCCACTTGCTTTCTTAACACATCTCACTTGCCTGGAGCGGCACCACCCTCCATGGGCTGGACCCACCCACATCAGTCACTGATTGACACAACGTTCCCACCGTACTGCCTGGAGGCATGTTTGCAGAACCTTTTCTTTCTTTTTTGGTTTTTCGAGGCAGGGTTTCTCTGTGTAGCCCTGGCTGTCCTGGAACTCACTCTGTAGACCAGGCTAGCCTCAAACTCAGAAATCCGCCTGCCTCTGCCTTCCAAGTGCAAACAAAATTCTTTTTTTTTTTTTTTTCCTAAAACAGGGTTTCTCTGTGTAACCTTGACTGTCTTGGAACTCACTCTGTAGACCAGGCTGGCCTCGAACTCAGAAATCTGCTTCTGCCTCCCAAGTGCTGGGATTAAAGGCTCCCACCAGATCATCCTTTGGGCAAGCTTGTGGTCCATTTTCTTGATTGATGTGAGAGGGCTCTGTACACTCTGGGTGATGCTATCCCTGGACTGATGGGTCTGAACTGTGAAGAAACAGGCTGAGCAAGCCATGATGAGCAAGCCAGTAGTGTTCCTCCATGGCCTCTGCTCCAGTTCCCACCTCTGGGTTGCTGTCCTGATCTCCCTTGGTGATGGACTATAGCTGTAATCTTCCCACAACTGCTTTTGGTCATAACAGTTACCATAGCAACAGAAACCAAAACAAGACCCCAAATTTTAATCTACTGGAAATATTTATGAAATTTTGTTTCTTAGAAATGAGTTTAGCTGTTTTAATATGGACAACAATATTGGAAGTTCTGAGGACTAAATGTCTTCAAAGTCACAAAATGCAAAAGAGCTTTAAATATAATTAATTAAACATAAATTAAAAGCATGAACAGTGGCTGGTACGTGATTGTGAGACTATTCTATGGGACTCAGTCAGCAAAATTTTCAGAGGACTAGAGAAGAGGCAGCTGAAATAACATGAGCCCAGGAGCATCAGGCGTGGGCAAGGAACCACTCCCAATGTGCCTACACTGAGAAACACCACTTACAGGGATGTGACAGCATGTAAGAACCCTCAAGCCGAGTGTTGCATATTTTGTTTGAATAACTAGGTTACTTTAAGAAAACAGGCATAAAATGTGCATTACTTTTTTATTTTTATTTTTTATTTTTTAAATCTGGGTTAAAGAGTAAAGCTGCATATCCATGAATAAAACCAACCAACAACTTAAAACACAAACAAAGCCCAAACATTCCGAAGTATTAACAGATTCTACTAGACCGTCAACTAGAGGGCAGGAAAACCTTCCCAAGGCAGACAGGGACGAGACAGCTGCACAGCTCGTGGCTCACGGCTCCCTGGGCACCTCAGTGTGTTCCCAGGTGTGGCCACCAGGGGAGGAAAGGTTGGAAAGGGTACAATAAAATCAGTCTTTAGTGAATGAACACTAGCCAGAAAGACCTTTCTAGTGTGTTTAAAAAACACCCAGGAGAATAAAAACATTACAAACACATTTTTTGTTACAAAAAAGGGAAACAAAAGAAGAAACTGTCACATAGAAAACACTACAATGTTAAGACAATAGATTACTTATGTATGGTAAAGTCAGACTCAGTCAATCTTAGCTAAACAACCCCAGAAAGCTTCTATCTGGTCTCCACTCAGAAGACATTTCAGTCTCTGAGGAGAGGGTTTGCAATTAAAAGCAAGCATCTGGGGTCACTGAAAATCTAGCTGAGAGCTCACACCGACAGACACCGAGGAGCACACACTGCTGCTGGAGCTGGTGAGGAGGCTGTGTGCACCCTCGCTCCTGTTCGCAAGCGTGTCCAGGGCAAGCAATTGAAAACAGGAGAACCCAGCTTTAGTGCCAACACTAATACTTAGGTTCCAGAAGGAATGTGTTTTCCATGTTTCTGCTCTTACTGTGCCCCACCACCACCACCACTCCAAGCTGGGTATCAAACTAGGGCCTGGCTGGGCATGGTGGCACCTGCACTTAGTCCCAGCACCTGGAGGAGGCAGACGGTGAATGTCTATGAGTCTGACACCAGCTTGGTCTACATGAGTTCTAGGTCATCCAAGTCTACATAGTGAAACCTGGCAATCAAACAACAACAATAACAAAAAAACTAGGGCCAGTGCTCTACTGCTGGGCTACACCCACAAGCTCACAATACTTGAACTTGGACAGATGTCTGGAATTTCAAGTATTATTTAGGAAAGTACCACCTTGGCCAGCTTCCTGAAATGAAAATCTAATGTATGGTTCCACTCCAGAACATACCTTTTTTCCTGAGCTCATTTTTAAATTTTATTTTACAAATGTTTTATGTGCATGAGTATTTGTGCACCATGTGCATGCCTGTTGCCTGTGGAGGCCAGAAGAGGGCGTTAGATGCCTTGGAACTGGAGTTATAGACAGTTGTGAGCTCCTATGTGGGTGTTGGGAATTGAACACGGTTCCCCTGCAAGAGCAGTCAGTGCTTCTCCCTGGGCCACCTCTCTAGCTCCCCATATATTTAGTTAACTGTCAAATATTGTACCTGTTGTCGCTGACTTGGGGCAGCACACATGATGCAGCAAGCAGGCTCAGCTTAGGCTCTGCAACTCCAGAACAGTGTTGGAGGTGGGCGGGAGGGGAGAATCCCTAGCTTTGGCCACTTGAAACAATGGTCTCTTCTATGAGAGTGCTTTAACTGATGGTAGGAAAAGTCTAAAATTATTTAGATTTTATTTGAAAAGTTGTATCCGAGTTTTCTATTTCTTTTTTTTTCTTTTTTTCTTTTTTCTTTTTTTTTGTTTTTCGAGACAGGGTTTCTCTGTATAGCCCTGGCTGTCCTGGAACTCATTCTGTAGACCAGGCTGGCCTCAAACTCAGAAATCCGCCTGCCTCTGCCTCCCAAGTGCTGGGATTAAAGGCGTGTGCCACCACTGCCCGGCCAAGTTTTCTATTTCTAATCGCCACGGGTTACTTCAGTAATAAAAACTCAGTACTGCAGCACCATATTTACACACCTCACACCACAGTACATTCAGGAGAGGACTCTGGGCATTTTCAGATGCATCTTCTCTCTCCTCCAGTGGATAATGACCTAATGTTTATCAGTCCACTGACATTGAAATTAGACTTATTTTAGATGAGGTTTTGTAACCTGCAGGGTAGCTGGACTTTATTGTAACAAATATTTTAGATATTAAAATGTAAAACTCCGAAGGCAAATCTTTCTCTTTAAATTCCTACTGTTTTCTCAACACTTGGTGCTGCAGAGGAGCGGCACCTCTGTGACACTCCTGTTTCCTTACAGACAGCTTGCTGCCTTCACTGGATGTCTGAAGGATCGCAGGGATCTTTCACTCTCCGAGATGCTTTAATATTTTTGCCAGAAGTGTTAGGTACTTGTTTCAATTACGTTTTATTTGTGTGTGTGTGTGTGTGTGCGCGCGCGCGTGCGTGTGTGCGTGTGAAGCTGGAACACACCAAGCCTTTTCAAACGTTATAAACACAGACACTCCCTTGTTCAGGAAAGTTCTTGTTTCTCTACAGTCTTTCCATTACCAGCAAACTCAAGCTACTGTTGTTTTTCATATCCAATTATCTTCATTAAAAACTTTTGAAACTGAAAAAGCTTATTTGTCTGTGGACGGACTCCCGCATTTGTCTGTCACATAACTACTGCTTTTAAGGCTCAGTATTGTTCTTTTCTTCCCATACAGGTTTCAGTCTATGACTGTTTGAACTTTCCTTAGTCCTTCTTTCTGATCCGTTTGTCTCCATCCCATTCTGCCGCCTTTCGCTCCTAACCCTTTAAGATAACGTAGCATTACACAGAAGCTGATCGTGCTCATACAATTATGAGAAGAATGCTCTTGGCCAGTCATGCAATCTGAGGCAGGAGGACTGTGTAAGTTCAAGCCAGTGACTACATGAAATCCTGGGGGGCTTTACTGGGGGCGTTCTCGATCTCTAAGCCAACATCATACAAGAAGTTTTAAAATTTGCTTCCCTGCTGTCCAGCCTGCTTGTTCATTCTAGGAGTGCACTAGTGTCCCCTCTGCTTTCTAGTCAGTTGGGGGTCTTGGGCTAGATGAGGATGTAGATTGGCAAAGAGAAGGTGAGACCTAGAGTCCTCCCTTCGTGGTGTTAGAGGCCTACTCAGCACCTCTGGCTTGGAAGCTTATCCTGTATGAGGTGACATCTGGGGGTGGGGATAGGCATCAAGCCGTGTTCACATCCCCCCCCCCCCCCCCCCCCCAGTCAGAGAATGTGCTATTAATGTTTAAGTCCTAGTCTTCCCGGCTATACTCTGAAGGAACAAGGTGACTCATTTCCCAGGCCTGATTCTGTAACCTGACCCTGGCTGGTTAGTTCTTAAATGATCACAAGTAGCCCAAGCTAGCTTATGTAGCCAAGGGTGACAAACATTTGATCCTCCTGCCTCCTGCTCCCAGTGCTGGTCAGACCGGGGTCTTCATTTGAAAACTGGGTGGATGCAGTAGTAAGTAGCTCTACCAGCCTCACTCAATGAGGCTTAGGAGTGATTTTCCCTTTCAGTGGGGGAGGGGAAGCTATGGAGTCAGTGTGAGTATTGATGGGGTTACGGTTACGATGTACTTACCAACACATTAGACACTCTTTCTTTGGGGGTGGGGTGCTCTTAAGTATTTCCACATAAGCTGCACTTACATTGCTCATTGCTGAGCAATGAGGAACTTGGGTTAAATGCAACAACGTGATTGTGGTGAGTAACTTGAGGAAAATCTCCAGGACGGCAGGCACAGAGCCAGACGTGCTCAAACTATCGCGGGTACAATCAAACGTGGCTTAGATCATGCATAGGGATTTCCAAGGGTAGTCCTCACTATCCTCCTCCTGGCCTGTCAGAGGAGGGGTAGCTAGTCACCACTGTTCTGCTTCACTTTATGTTTTATATATTTATTCGAGACAAGCGCTTGCTGTGTAGCTTGGGCTAGCCTTGAACTTGCAATCCCCCAACTCAGACCCCAAGTGCTGAGGTTCCAGGTGTGCACAACCACAGTTGGCTTACATGGACTCAATTATATGGACAAACACAAGAGACATCGTAGGAACAAGGCTTAAGCAACACAATGTTTTTGACAAAGAATTACATTTTTGTTTAGAAGTGAAATTACTTAAACTGGACACAAAATTGAAATTTTTACTATGTTCTGTTCACAGCTGTCAGTGAGCAGCTCCACAACAGGCTCAGCACTAGCTACATAGCTACGGCAGAGCTCAGCTAGGGCAGGTCGGCCAACTTCCTTGAGGACTTATTAATTTGCATTTATCCATGCATAAAGTAAGCTCATCTTTTTAAAAGAGTAATCAATGTCTCATAAAAGCAATGAAATGATGGATACATGAAAGGATGAGGTGTAACCATTTTGTTCATTTGAGTGGTAACAATATGGCCACCATTAGCTTCAACTGACAAAAATAGCATTGTTGTCTGGAGATAACAAATTAACTTTAGAAACTCTGAAACTTGAAAATTAGAAAAAAAAATATCTCTCAAGAAGTCATGCTAGTATACTGAGAAATTCTAGACTAGCAATGTGACTTGTGAGTCCTGGAGATGAGCCAGCCCAGTGATACCATAGCAGAGCCAAAGATGGTGCCAGTAGAAGCACCAAGTGAGCTGTGAAGGAGCACCCAGGATCTGTCAGGACATTTCAGTTTCCACATAAATACCATCTTGTTCAGATCTTAATGAGTGTGTCTACGAACATGCTGAAATGCTTTATGTTTTTAATAAGATGAATTAATATAAAAAGCAATAGAATTTCACATTTTTTCAAACATCATTTATGGGTCTGCCACTTGACCAAAGAGAACATTTCTTTCACAGCTTTGGTTAGATACAGTATTTGTTTTAAAACACAGAAAACAATGGAAAAACTTTAGCCTCTGAAGACCCCTCTGGTCTTCCATCTCTTGTTTTTGCTTGTATGTGAGGTATCAGGCTTGGTTGTGCTGGAGGTAGAATTCACAAGCATGGATGTGTTCACTGGACCACATTATCAGGTTTGGTTTCCTCTTCAAGTTTATAAATGTAAGGAACAGAATCTCAGCAATAGAGGAAATGAGTGAAGCATGTTACTAACATTTTTAATTAGAAAGAAAGCTTTCTAATGGCAAGCCTAAGATACAGCTGTATGCTAACCTCTTCATGTCCAGTGGGATCTCCTGCGCCAGGCTGAGAACCTACTACCTGGCCTGTGGGCTTGAGGGAGGCAGCACCTACAACTGCTTTTATTTATTGTTTATGTGTGTGGGTGTTTTACCTGCATGTATGTCTGTGCTCTATGCTTGTGCCTGGTGCCTGTAGGAGCCAGAAGGGGGTGTCAGATGCATACTGTGGACTGGTATGTGGGTGTTTAGAATGGAACCCAAGTCCTCTGAGGAACAGCCAGTGCGCTTACTGGCTGAGCCATCTCTGGCCATCTAATTAATTAGTGTAAGTGTTTTGGGACAGAGTCTCATTCTGTAGCCCAAGGTGGCTTAAAACTCACTGAGTAGCCTAGGTAGGCCCTGAACTCATAGCAAACCTCCTGCCTCAGTTTCCTGAGTGCTGAGATTACAGGTGAGTGCCCCCATGCCTAACTCACCTCCTGTTAGAGCACTACAAAAGTTGTTGAGGAATGATCTCCCCCAAGATCTAGGGGTCCTCCAGAACACAGAGGCAGGGCTCAGAGGCAACTCGCATCCAGGTTAACTAGTGAAGGGATTCCTTTCTTTAGTGCTGGGAACAGAACCCAAGCCCTTGTACATGCGAGGCAAGCATTCTGCCACTTAGCTGCTGCCCCAGTGCAAACTTCAAGATCTTGATAACCATGCCAGCATGGAGCACAGAAACCTGAAGGAGAGTGGAGAACAGCTGTAGCTTGCTACATACCTTCTCCCGTGGACTGGAAAGACAGAATAACTGCCTCATTTGAACCTCAGCCCCAAGCTCTCTGGCCCCCACAGCACAGCCTCCAATGCAGACAGTTACTGTGCCATGCCAATGGGCTCGCCCAGCTTCACCACACATTGATTTAAAGTGTATCTCACATGCACACATATGCCCAAGTAACAAAGTTGTACACGACATATGATAGCCCTTGAAGCACATGTGTTACTCCCATGACCCGAGGAGGTCTAACTCAGAAGAATTCTCATCCCATCAGGTGTAAGTGAAGATCTGAGCCCTGAGTTTTGAGTAGAATTGTTCACTTCTGAATTCTGAGAATTTACAATGTATCAAATAGGTGATAGGCGGGGGGCTGAGGCAGAAAGGCTATGATATGCTAAGTTACAGTTAGCAGGAAGATTAACAGCCTCCGGTCAGTTATTGCTACTTCTGGAAATGTTGAAAAGATCCCAGCATACCTAATGGCAACATTTTGAAGCTATTTAAAATAAAACTGGAAGGGTTAGTACTTGAGCTGCAAGCTCTGCAACTTGGCCATTCAAGTCCTGTCTCCATCTTCCATGCAGAACTGACAAATGACTCTTTGCTTTCCACAAACAAAATACCCTTGGGTGTTCAGCAAACTACAGAAGACTGACCTAATGTTGTGTCTCTTCATCTCCCCAAACCCCACCCTTGCTCCCCCCAGTCAAGGTTTCTCTGTGTAACCCTGGATGTCCAGGCACTACCTCTGTAGACTAGGCTGGCCTTAATAGAGATCCACCTGCCTCAGCCTTCCAAGTACTAGGGTTAAAGGTGTGTGCCACCCCACCTGGCTTGTCTATCTCTTCTAAAACCAAAACCTAAAATCACAAATTGGAAACCACTATTCAAGATCAAGTGTAAACCAAGACACAGGATCAAGTCAGAACATTGATTATCAATTACCTGTTATTTACACACGGAGGGAGATACTAAAACTCATCAGTACCCAGGGAAGTACCTAGTACACAGAACTACAGACGTGTGGTCACGAGAAAGGGAACAACATGAGACTTAAGGCAGCATTGGCTGAGTCTTCTCTGGTAAAGAGTCACATACTTCAGTGACTAGTGAGAGACTTTAAAACAATGGTTCTAAGTAAATATTAAAACAATGCTTTGAAAAAGAAATAACTAATATAAAGACTTGTGCAATATGAATGTGCATTGGGATTTTAATTTGGGATTAGAGAGCATACACGAGGACGGACTGGTACGATTAAAGCAGTCTCTCCTGGAAGAGAAAATAGAGTAGAAATGACTACTATCAACTAGCACTCTTTGGGCTCCTTTTTAAAAACACGTATTCACAGTAGTTGCTAGAAAAGTCTGCTTTTTAAGTAACACATGGTCAGGTTGACTTTTATCAATGTGAAATCATTTTTAAATGCATGAATAAACCTACCGTGATGCTCTGATCCAGTAACTGTGTCCCTGTGCTGGCCTTGCTTTCCTGGCAGGCTGCCTAATCAGTGTCCCTAGCATAGTGCCAGCCTATAGGATTCCCAGGGTCCTTAAAATGCCCTGGGAGTGTTTTCTTTGCGGCTTATTCTGTTGTTCCAGTCAAGCATCGCTACTAGTCTCACAGGTCCAGTGACTCCTGCCAACACAACTGTGGTTTGTAAATCCGAGATGTAAAAAGCAGATTAAACAACAAAACAAACAAAAGGAAGTTCAAACAGCAAGCGTTCTCCAGGGAGAACTGGATAGACGCAGGCACTTCTGCTTCAGGAGGTTTTCACATCTGGGTCACAGGACTTTCCAAGTCCACCCTCCGCTAACTCCAACTCCTCACAGTGCGGACGACCGAGTCAACTGCACACGGTGTCCACCCTCTGCTAACTCCAACTCCTCACCGTGCGGACGACCAAGTCCACTACACACGGTGTCTCTTACACACCCTTCCAGAGAACTGATCTTCCTGTCACCAAACTGCCTCTATGGACAGCACAGCAACAATGTATCTTTTGTCTCGGTGAGTAGCTCTACTTGGGCAGAGCCTCCACCAACAGACCACAAAGGGTGCTGAGTGCGAGTTTTCTCTACTATGTCTGCCTCTCCTGCTCTAGGTACCTATGTGGGAAAAAAAACAAAAAAGAAAACCGACAAAGTGTATATATAATTCTATACCATTCTAAAGCTACCGGGCTACTGGGATATTTTTAAAGTACCTACTCAAAAAACATTTTTTTCCTTTTCTTTTTTCTTTTTTTTTTCAAGAAAACCTGTGCTAAAAAGGCACTAGATAAAATGAATTTCTTCACTCTTGTATATAGTAATTTTATATTGTGTTATATTCTATGATTTAACAAGGTGTCACACATTTAGATAAAACATCCAAATTATTCAGTCATCTACTGTCATGTAAAAGTGAATCTCAAGTCTGAGGAATGGCTGGCTGTAGTAATGGAGGCCAGCTGGATCATGGAGCGAAGACATCAGTCTCTGTGGCTTCAGAACCTGCTTGCTGACTCCTGGCCTTGGCCATGTAGTAAGCGGGACTGTGGCCTGGCCCTGAGGGCTCACTGGCAGCAGCTATGGGAGCCAAGTCGCCTGGAGACCTGAGTGAAGGAGACGAAGGTGAAGTTCTCACAGTTTTCCAGCTTGACCTTCCTGGCTAAATTTGGGACAATTCCCCGGAGAGACCGTAACCCCATTCTCTGCTCTTCGTACCACACGCTACCCATGTCTGTGGCCTCCTTCCGGGCTGTAAGGTAGAAGGGAGACCTAGCCTCCATTTGGGTGGGGGGCCGGTGGATGTACATGTACTTGTAGAGGAGGCAGTAAGGACACTGCTTGTGTCCCCTGGAGTGCTCATGGTAGATTTTCCCATGGCACACTCTGGTCGAACCACTCCGGCTCTCCCGCTTGACACTGTCTGTCCGGGCAAAGTAGGGCTGGTTCTGTGGATCTTTGAGCAACTCGATGTCACCGTACATCAGATCTGCATGCTCCTGCAGGGTCCGCATATTGAGATACTGGCTGTTGTACTTGACCACTGTGGACAGGAGAGTAATTGGGCTGTCATCCCCTAGGCACCCTGCCTGCCACATCTCCTCCTCATCAGAAAGGGAGAAGTAGACGATATTGCGAGATCGGGCCCCGGACATCCCCGCCTTGCTCAGGACCCACAGCTTCTCCTTGAGTTTTTTGGTGGAAGAGCTGAAGGTGCTGCTGGTGATGGAAAAGCCCACACCCGCGTTCTTCAGGATGCGGTCCAGGCCGCGGCGAATGGCATGGAGTGAGGTAGCCAGGAAGTCTGAGCCGTCACTCTTCTTGACAGTGACATAAAAGTTCTCAAGCAGCTCATTCAACTTCACTGCAGGGATCTCAAATGAGACAAACACTGAGGTTATACATGTGAAGGCACCCCGAACAGCTGTCCCCCTCTTTCCCCTAATCCTCACTAGGGGCTGTACTATGGAGAAGACAGTTTCTTGATTTCTAGAGGATCAAACCCTTCATGCAGTATAGTAGAAAAGCAGTAAATTTCAAACTGGATGATCTAGGTTTCATCTGTAAAATACAGCATACAGGAACCACGGTCTCAAAGTGCACAAGAAATGCCTATGGAGGACGTGGACCGCAGCTTCCAAGGGTTTGTAGGCAGCAATGAATACACACCCCTTACTCACTTGTCTCAAGTACATACGTGCATACAGATTACTATCGTGACTAGCCTTTTGTAACACTGACCATTCCTCCCAGGAAGGTCCTTTCTTCTTTTCGGTTTCCTCTCCTTTAGTAAAGCTCAGGCATCCCCTCTAAAGGATTCTGTGACCTGACCTCTGAATCATCCCAGCACTGACGTCCTTGATACCTGCCCATACTGTTTGGTACCTACTACTGAGCATAGGCTTCACGGGAGGAGAACCAACTCTTCTACTTACACACAAACGTCCTGCTCCATGATCTTCCCCTGGGATGCATCTGACTACATCCTAACATATCTCTAGCTTAACAATTAGTACGTTTTCAATATCACTGTTATGAGTTTGATTCATAAGACATTTTTGTGTTCGAGATGGAGATGTAAAGAGCAAGCAGCCTGCTCTGTTAGGTCAGGCTACGTTATACACTTTTTGGACAAAATGGAAATTCTGGTAAAAATGTTTGAGTAGAAACTAACATTAGCCTCTATTTTGCTAATAGCCCAAGAGTCAAAGAGAAAATACGAGATTTGTTATAGATTAAAAGTTAGCCAAATTAGGGCTGGAGAGATGGTGTCAATTAGGTTATGCATCCTCGCTGCTCAAGCAGAGAAGGGTTCAGTTCCCAGCACAGATGTCAATCAGGGGCTTGCACCTGCAGTTCCAGCTCTAGGCATCAGATGCCCTCTTCTGGCCTTTGCAGGTACTCACATGTACACGTATACATGTACACACACACACACACACACACACACACAATCTGTGTGTGTGTTTTTTTTTTTTTGAGGCAAGATTTCTCTGTGTAGCTCTGGCTGTACTAGAATTCGTTCTGTAGACCAGGCAATCCTTGAACTCAGAGATCTGCCTGTTCTGCCTTCCCAGTTCTGGGATTAAAGGTGTGTGCTACTACCACCTGGCAAAAATAAATCTTTGAAAAAGAGTATCCATGAAAAATTCAATTTAAAAACAAAAATTCACTAAACTACAATTAGATATAAATATACTCCATTATATTATATTAATATCATATTATTGTTAAATATTCTCTGATAACATAAATTACAATCTGTTAGAAAACAAGAAAACAAATTCTCAGTAAGCAAACTGATTATATACCCCAAAAGTTAATCAGATTCATAAATAGTAAAATGAGCCAATAAAAACAAAAGTCTAAATTAATAAAGGGCGGAGGGAAGCATCCTTTATTAATTAACCTTTGAAACGACCTGTCACGTCAACCAAGTCCTGTCAAGTCAGACAGGAAGAGAAAAAGCATGGCGGTAGACTTCAGAATATTAGGAACAAAGCCAACATAAAATGGGAGGAAAGAACATGAAAGAACATTGCATGCTTCATGTGCATTAGTTTGAAAATCTATATAGTCTGAATGATTTCATTTTGTTTAGTGTGCACACTTTTTCTCTAACACAGGGAAATTAAAACCGAATGGAATTGTGCTCAGCCCCAGTAGGATGACTAGAGTTAGGAAAAAGGAAAGAGATGATAACAAATGTGAGTCGGGATTTAAGGAAACTGGAACACTCATCCGCCTTCATGGGAATGGAAAACAATGCAGGAGCTTTGGAAACCGCTCATCCCTCAATCTAAGCCACACACCCACAAGGACTGAGAGTGTATGCCCAAACAACAAAACGATGTATAAAGTTTTACTGTAGTGTTTTTCCATAATGACCAAAGTATGGAAAAAACCTAAATGTCCACCAGTAGGTAAGTAAATAAACAAAATGAGACACATACATCTGCATGTTATTTTCTTCAGCAATAAAAAGAAATCTTGAAATGGTATGCTAAACAAAGCTTTTGTTTCCCACTCCAGACACAGAGAACAAGTAAGTCATAAAGAACAGTGAAGATTCTACTAATCTGCAGAACCTAGAGTAAGCAGATTCACAGAGGCAGATGGCAGGATAGTAGTTGCCAGGGCTGGGGCAAAGAGGAAAGAGGAGCTGTATTATTTTATATTATTTAGTGATATGGAGTTCCTAAAATTTGGAAGGATGAAAATAGAAGTGAATGAATAATTGTGATAGTTTGCAGAACACTATGAGGACAATAAATGCTATTAAACTGCACACTTTTTTTTTTTTAGAAGATTCATTTATTTTATGAGTATACCATTGCTCTCTTCAGATACACCAGAAGAGGGCATCAGATCACATTACAGATGGTTGTGAGCCACCATGTGGTTGCTGGGAATTGAACTCAGGACCTCTAGAAGAGCACTCAGTGCTCTTATCCGCTGAGCCATCTGTCCAGTCCCTAAACTGCACACTTAAACACTGACCATCATGGCAAAGAACCTGAAGAGTGCAGCAGTGGCACTTCTATCTGGTGAATAATCAAGAGCATCTAACTGGAGATAATGCCAGCTCAATGAGAGAGAATTATGTTTACTGCTGTAAACCTAGCTGACGACCCATGACCCATGGCTGGTGAGGTCATGGACCCCACAGAGAACCTACTACTGTGACTTTCCTAAACCAGTGTAATTTCTTTTGTTTTTTTTTTAAAGATTTACTTATTTTATATGTATGAATACACTGTAGCTGTATAGATGGCCATGAGCCATCATGAGGCTGCTAGGAATTGAATTCAGGACGGCCCCACTTGCTCCACCCCGCTCGCTCCGGCTTAATTCACTGTACTTGTCTTCAGACGCACCAGAAGAGGGCATCCAATCTTATTACGGATGGTTGTGAGCCACCACGTGGTTGCTGGGATTTGAACTCAGGACCTTCGGAAAAGCAGTCAGTGCTCTTACCCACTGAGCCATCTCACCAGCCCAACCAGTGTAATTTCTAACCACAGTCTACATACTTACCTATATAGCCACAGCTAAGCGTCTCTCTCATGCCTTATCAAAACAGCTTTCTCTTTGCAGCAGATGAAGACCATCATAGAAATCCACACATAAAATGGGAGAGCTGCTTGTGGGGTCGCCAGCCCCAAGTGACATATCTACAATACAATCTCTACCCTTTAGGCTCTGGGAACATCATGGAAGAGGGCGAGGGAAGATTCTTAGAGCCAGAGGGCCAGGACGTCTGTTGTGAGCTAGTAGTATCTACTGTATAGGACAGTGAAGCTGTACCCAGGAAATCTCACATACACGGTCATCTAAAGGAGACCTCGTGGGTGGGAGAAGTCCTATAAGGTCCCACCCCTGGAGGAAGAGCTACAGGCAACTAATGGCTGCAGAGGGAGGGAGAATCAGTCTGCTCCAGGGATGAGCCCCAAGATAGGTCCATGTGTCAGTCCTAAATACACGCACATAGATGCAACACTAAACGGACTCAGCAGGTCATGTATGTGCATGTGTGTGTGTGTGTGTGTAAGAAAGGTACAAAATTTGAGTCCATTTTGTGAGGCCACATAGAGTTTCCTAATATAGACACACAGAACACACACATACACACACAAAACAATAATTAGAGAAGAAGTCATGAACTTGAGATGGAGTTGGAATAATACAGGAGTTGCAGGGGGTGAGGGGACTCACAGTAAGGAGAGATGGAAATGATATAAGCATAATACCTATGTGTGAAATCTCAAAAAAGTAGAAAAATAGTTCAAGTGTTCACTTTTATATTATGTATACTTTACCACAACTTAAAAAACTCAAATCACTGGATGTGGTGGCACATGCCTTTAATCCTGATGCTATGGAGGCAGCTCGCCTTGAACTCAAGGCCAGCCTGGTGTATACAGCAGGTAGCACAGGTCAGTGGGGGCTGGCTACACAGTAAGACCATGTCAAAAACAAAAAAACCAAACAAACAAAAACAAAAACAAAAAGGAAAGAAGAAGCAAACAAGCACTTTCTCCAGTGGTCTGCGGCTCAGAACGCTGAGATTACAGGTATGTGTCACCGTGCCTTGTAGCCAGCAGCTGCTAGTCAGTCATCCTTACAAGACAGAAGCCAAGTTTATAAGCGGCTGCCAGCCTCCCCCAGATGACACAGTAACTGACTCTCAATAGTTGAAGTAAAATTACTCTCTGCAATGTATTTTTAAGAGACTGGACACCTTGGTAATGGGAAATATCTGACAAGCAAACCAGTCTGGGCACATGCCAGGATGAACTGCTTCTTCTATTGCAAGCAATACACTCTGTGTGGGTAGATGCTTCTGGAACTGTCTTACTGTGATTTTATTTAGAATCGTGCAGTATTTTGTGGAAACCAAGAAAAATGTTCTGTATTTATGTGTGTAGGGTGCTCCTGATACTTAGATTAAGGCTGATGACAAGCCACTCAGGCTTCTTGTTGGTGCTGGGGACCTGGTCATGAACTTGTGCAGTTCTCACCTTTAAGGAGCTTTTGGACCTGCCAGCAGTGGTGGTGCACGCCTTTAATCCCAGCACTTGGGAGGCAGAGGCAGGCAGATCTCTGTGAGTTCAAGGCCAGCCTGGTCTACAGAGTGAGTTCCAGGACAGCCAGGGCTACACAGAGAAACCCTGTCTCGAAAAACCAACAAAACAAAACAAAACAAAAACAAAGGAGCTTTTGACCATGTGAGGCAGCATCAGGCAATCCATGAAGATTCCTCCACTTGAAAGCACAGTGGCTAGCCGTTCTCTGCAGCTAGATTAAGAGACTCCGGGGCACCAGTGTAGGTGTTTCTAGGCCTTTGTAGGCCACACCAATCATGGGATCCAGGACTGATAAAAAAGGGGCAGGAGGGCTGGGAATTGAGTTCAATAGATCTATTACTTGTCCAGCATGCAGAAGTTCTGGGTTCTGTCCTCAGCACCACATATACCAGAAGTAGTGGCACATACATGTCTGTGATGCTAGTACTCAGGAAATAAGGAAAAATGGTGTCGGGGACTCCTCTGCCCCGATTCCCTCAGTTGTAAACGAGAAGCCTATTGCCCTGATGCCATTCCTCACCATTTCCTACATCAAGTGGCTTCTTGTGTGGGACTGGTCACGGTGACCAGAAACATAACTAACATAGAACCAAATGCAAAGGCCGTGGGACCCAAGTGATGGGAGGGAGGATGGAGTTTAGGGATGGTAGACACAGAACTTGGGCTCATTCTGTGAGAGCACACAATGTTTCTGAATACACACACAAAAGAAAAGGCATTTTAGGCAGAAGAGCAGCAAGTTCATTGGTGAGAGGTGACACAGGAAAGGGCTGCAGCTGCGTCCCTGTCCCCGAGTTGTGCAGCACGAGGAGCCAACCCACAGTTCTACAGGTTGGAACTGATCTCCAGGGCAAAGGAAGCCACAGAAGGTTGGTTTCTTGCTGTTGTTTCTTTTGAATCCTTCCTGGAATTAGTTCCTCTTATCTATGTTCCCCTGTCTGGCTCATGGTTGTTGACAGAATCCTTTTTAGGGTTTGGTTAGATTAGCAGTACTATGCCCCTTATTACTGCTTTTGGCATTTTATGTTCTTTTATATTCTCTGATCTTAATCCCTTTTCTTCCTTAAAAAAAAAAAAAAAAAAGAAAAAAAGAAAAAAATGACAGTGTCTCACTATAAACTCCAGGCTGTCCATGAACTCGCCACCACCTGCCTCTACTTCTACAGTGTGGCAAAGGCACCGGCCACCACACCCAGCTTACCCCACTTTCCCGACATACCCTTACTGCATGCTACGTTCCAGAAAGTCTTCTGGTCTTGCTTATAATTTATTATCTTGTCATCTGAGTCTAAAGCCGTTTTTTTTTTTTTTTTT
>NW_022196900.1:20625255-20644664 GCF_008632895.1 Mastomys coucha | reverse complement strand
TTTTTTTTGTTGTTGTTGTTGTTGTTTAAATTTGTTTAGTTTCTTTGGGACAGCGTATTTGAAGCAGGCCTGGGAAGACTGGAACTCACTACAGGGCTGAGGCTGGCCTTGACCTCTCAAGTGCTGAAATACACATGTGCCACCAGGCCCAACTCAGATCTGCTTTTTAAGTTATTTCAACATCATATTTATTGACTGAATTATAGCTTTTATATTTGTATTTTATTTCATAACATAAGCATTTAGAGTTAACCTATATTTTTCTTATAAATACTGCTTTTGCTGTATTTTTTACTCCTCCATATTTGATTTTTAATATATATATACCTTCATGTGTGTACGCAGGAGTGGGGGTTGAGACAGGGTTTCTCTGTGTTGTCCTGGCCCTCTTGGAACTCCTTGATAGACTAAACTGGCCTCAAACGCAGGGATCCATCTGCCTCTGCCTCCTGAGTGCTGGGATCAAAGGTGTGTGCCACCACTATCTGGCTTATTATTTAACTTATTATAAGACATTTGGGGAACAGGCCCAGGAATACTGACTGCATCCTTATGTGAAAATCTAAATGCCAGGATGAGCACTCTGAGTTATTGGTCAGCACAGTCCCAGGTCCAGAGGCAACACAGCCACGGGCAACATCCTTTGGTGCCCATTATAATGTGATAAGAACATACAGCGGAAGACACCACATAACCTTAGTTGCCAGAGAGAGAGAAATAAGTTTAAGACTGACCAGAAAGCCCCTTCCCCGCTGGCTAGTTTCCATGGTACAAGAAGGTTCTATACAGCCTACTGGGGGGGGGGGGAGATATTAGTGGTCTTATGTATAAAACCCTCAAATAATAAAAATTATTTTTAAAAAGAAATTTGAGGAGTAGGTAAAACTCCTACTCCTCGTCTCAAAATGAAGTCTTCTCAAGACGAATTATTTTTCATGTGTAAATCAAGAGTAACTCTCAAAGTTCAGAGTTTGCTGAAAATTAAAGATGATGCTTAACTGATTTATATTCTTTCTCAATGAGCCTGTGGGGCGATGGACTCAGAAAATGCTGTGAGACCAAGTGACCATACTCAGCTCTCTTAATATTCTATAGCCACAGGCTCACTGACTGAATATTAGCCATATGCTTGATAGATGCAATTAAACTATTTACATACCCTGAGCTGATTCCTTTTATTTAAAATAGATTTTTTTCTCATATAACATATCTGATTATGGTTTCTCCTCTCCAACCCTCTCAGTTCTTCCCTACCTCCCCTCCCACCCACTCTTTCTATCTCTTTAGAAAACACACAGATGGGGCTGGAGAGATGACTTAGCGGTTAAGAGCACCAACTGCTCTTCCAAAGGTCCTGAGTTCAAATCCTAGCAAGCACATGGTGGCTCACAATCATCCAAAAATGAGATCTGAAGCCCTCTTCTGGTGTGTCTGAAGACAGCTACAGTGTACTTATCTATAATAGAAAAATCTTTTTTAAAAAAAAACCACATACACAGGCTTCGAAGGGATAATAATAAAATATAATAAAACACAGAGAAGGTACAAGAATCACAGACCCACTCATTCGCACAATCATGAATCCCAATAAGAACATTAAACCGCCCTAACATATATGCAGGGGACCTGGTTCAGACCTGTGCGTGCTGCCACAGTCTCTGAGTTTGTATGAGCCTTGCTTTCTTGGTGTTCTCCACCCCCTCTGGCTCTTACAATCCTCTTCTGCAGGGTTTCCTGATCTCTGAGGGCTGAGTGTTCCAAGGTCTCTCACTCTGCATAATGTCTGGGTGTAGGTCTCTGTATCTGTTCCCATCTGCTGTAGGAGAAAGCCTCGCAACAGATGACTGAGCAAGGCACTTACCTCTGTGTATAGCAGAATAGCATTAGGAGTCATTTTATTGCTACCCCTGTTGTTGTTGTTTTCAGGAGTATTTGGTCTTACCCTAGGTCCCTGGGCTATCTAGTTTCTGATTCTTGGACATCTAAAGAGTGTCAGTAAGGGTTCCGTCATATAGAGTGGGCTTTATGTCAAATCAGATATTAGATGGTTACTCCTATAAACTAATGCCACCGTTGCCTTAGTGTCTCTTGCAGGCAGGACAGCATTGTGGATTAAAGGGTTTGCAAATGGCTTGGTGTGTGTGTGTGTGTGTGTGTGTGTGTGTGTGTGTGTGTGTGTGTGTGTATCTTTTAGTAACTTGCAGAGTAACTTCCTATACCAAAAGGAGTTAGAATGTAGGGATGAAATCAACTTCTCCATGTTCAATGAGTTGTGCAGGTGTTGCTTTCAGCAATGAGACTTTGCTGACAGCTTGTGAAGAACAACTTATAGTCTTGGCAACAGGCTTGGTTGTTTCTGAGACAAAAACTCAATTAGATGTAAGCCAATTTCAGTACTAGAAGCTTCATTTGCAGACAAGAGAAGTCCAGGTGGGGCCCTGTCTCCTTCATTATTTCATTTAGATTGCCTTCGTATATGTATTTCAGGAAGTTTCTACTGTATTAGGTTTCCATACCACCCCTCAAATGATCCTTAATTTTAGCTGTCTCTCCCTGTACTCCTTCCCTCATCCATTTCTCTTAGATTTTCCAATTTAGCAGCATACAAGTACTTTTTTAAAGATTTATTTATTTATTATATATAAGTACACTGTAGCTGTCTTCAGATACTCCAGAAGAGGGCATCAGATCTCATTATGAGATGGTTGTGAGCCACCATTCAGTTGCTTGGATCTGAACTCAATGACCTCTGGAAGAGTAGTCAGTGCTTTTAATCGCTGAGCCATTTCTCCAGCCCTAGCATTTAAATTTTTAATGTATGTCCTTATAAATTCTCTGGATTTCCTTGGTATCTGCTGTTATGTCCTTCTTTTCATTTCTAATTTTATTTGGATATTTCCTCTCCATCTTTTAGTTAATTTGGATAAAAGTTTGCTAATCCTGTTTTCTCAAATGACCAACTCTGTCTCACTGATTCTTTTTGTTTTATTGTTTCTCTTTTATTGATTTCAGCCCTGAGTTTCATTATTTCTTGTCATCTACTGTTTTGGGGTGTGATTTCTCCTTTTTGTTCTAGAGCTTTCACTTGTGCTGTCAAGTTACTGTATGAGATCTCTTTTAGGTAGGCGCTTGGTGCCATGATTCGCCCCTTGGAACCACCTTCACTGTGTCCCTTAAGTTTGGGTATGGTGTGTATTCATTTTCATTCAATTCTAGAAACTCTTATTTCTCCCTTGATTTCTGTGTTGGCCCCGTTTCCACTCAGTAGCGAGTTGTTGGGTTCCTATGAGTTTGTAAGCTTTCTTTGTCTCTGCTGCTGCTGATATCCACCTTTAGTAAGAGGTGGTCAGTTAGGATACAGGGCGTCGTTCCCATTTTCTTAACTTGTTGAGAATTGCTTTGTGCCCGAGTATGTTGTCAGTTTTGGGGAAAGTTATGTGTAGTGCTGAAAAGAAGGTCTATCCTTTTGTGTTTGGGTGAAATGTTCTGTAATTACCTGTTATGTCCACTTGCTTTATAGCAAGTTAGCCCCAGCATTTCATTGTGTGTGTCTGGATGATATATCTATTGGTGAGACTGGAGTACTGAAGTCTCCCACTATCAGTCTATGAGGGTCAACGTGTGATTTAAGCTGTAGTGGCATTTCTTGTTCAAACTTCTGTTTGGGGCATAGATGTTAAGAGTTGTAATGCCTTGGTGTCTCTTGGTGGATTTTTTTTCTTTGATGAGTATGGAGAGTTCTTCTCTAACTCTGCTGATTAGCACTGATTTGAAATCTATTCTGTCAGATGTTAAAATGGCTACATCAGATTGCTTCTTAGAATATCTTTTACCTTGAAGTGACGTCCATCCTCCATATTAAGGTGTGTCTTAGAAACAGAAGGATAGATCCTGGTTTCACATCATCTCAGCTAGTCTGTGTCTTTTTCCTGAGACTTGAGACCATCAATGTTAAGAGACACCAATAAGCAATGACTGTTGTTTCCTGTTAGGCTGTTGTTGGTGGTGGTGGTTGTGTGTGTGTGTGTGTGTGTGTGTGTGTGTGTACTTCCACCCTTTCTATTTGCAGGTGTGGGAGTATATGTTCCTTGTTTTTTTCTTGGGTGTGGTTAACCTATTTAGGTTGGGGTTTTCCTTCTAGCCCCTTCTGTAGGGCTGGCTCTATAGAAAGATTTTACTAAAAGTTTAGTTTTATCATAGACTGTATGTATCATATTGTTTTCTCCATCTATTGGGATCGAAAACTTTGCTGGGTATAGCAATCGAGGCTGGCATCTGTGGTCTCTTAGAGTCTGCAGAATATCTACCAGGCCCTGGGAAGTCAAGTGTAACTCTAAGAGTCTGCTTTATATATTCCTTCTTGTTTCTTCCTCGAAGCTCCTACTACTCTCTGTCCTGTACCTTTAGTGTTTTGACTGTTACGTCCCGAAGGGATTCTCTTCTCTGGTCCAATCTATCTGGTGTTCTCTATGCTTCTTGTACCATGATAGGCATCTCCTTCTTTAGGCTAGGCAAAGTTTCTTCTATGATTTTGTTGAAAATACTTTGTGCCTTTAACCTGGGACCTTCTCCTTCCTTTATTCCTAGTCTTAGGTTTGGCCTTTCACAGTGTCCCAGATTTTCCTGGATGTTTTGTGCTAGTTTTTAGATGTACTTTTTTTTTTTTTTTGGTCTGGGGTATCCATTTCTTCTATTTTGTCTTCAATGCCCGAGATTCTCTCTTCCATCTCTTGTATTCTATTAATGAGGCTTGCCTCTGATGTTACTGTTACAGTCCCTGAATTCTTCACTTGCAGATTTTCCTCAGTCTGGGTTTCTTTATTGATTCTATGTCCACTTTCAGGCCATGAATTGTTTTATTCATTTCCTTCCACTGTTTGTTTTTGCTTTCACTGATTTCTTTAAGAGAATTAATGTCCTCTTTAAGGAGCTCAATCATATTTATAAAGGCTATTTTATAGTCCTTTTCTTGTGCTTCTGCTATGCTGCAATATCCAGGGCATGTTGTGATACACAGGGCTGGGCTAGAGTAGAGACATGTTGTCCTGGCTCTTATGTCTTTATCCTGGTGTCTAGGCATTGGGATTGGGAAGATTATAATTCTTGGTGCTGATACCTGGCCTTGTCTTTGTGAGGTGGTTGTTCTGTTCCTTGGTTTCTGTTGCCCTAAGGTGGTTCTCAAGAGACTGTGGTGGCTGTGTGGTGCCTGGGAGGACATCCGGGATCCTGATAGGTGTGGCCACTGGTTTTCCAGGTAAAATATGTTTCTGGATACTGGGAGCTGATACTTACAGCCTGGGGAAAGGATGAGGGGGTCCACAGGAGGTAGGAAAGCAGGAGGTTTACCAGGATTTACTTAGTCCCCTGGGAGTGGGGGCAGAGATGAGGACAGGCCACTGCTACAGAGCTGGGGCTGAGACTTAAGACACCACTTGGAGGAGTGGAGGGAGAGGTGAAGCTCTAAAGCTAGCCTACCTGCTTCCCTGCTCATGGTGGCTGTGGGCTCACCGGAGTGTCTGTTGAAATGAGGGCTGGGATAAAGCAATGGGGGGGGGGTGTGAGCTAGTGGGGGAGTGGGAGATCTGTGTGATCCACTGGAGATGGGGGCACAGGGGTAAGGCAGGCAGGCCTGGGGATGAGACTGGGGGATTGCACTTGGAGGAACAGGAGGAGAGGTGAAGACCTGCATGTGGCCTACCCGACTCCCCAGCAGGAGCCAGCCATTCCATAAGTTCTAAGCTGTGATGTAACTTTCATTTGGTTCTTAGTATGTCTTAACATCCTTTGTGGGTTCTTCTTGATCTGTAAGTCATCTACTAACTCCCCAGAATCAGGGTCTTTTTAGTTAGTGATCTGTAACTAACGTACTTTAATTCCATTACAGATAGGGACACACTAAAATGTCAATATACTAATCAAGACTCTGTCACTGAGAACTTCTTTCTTAGCTGATGGGACTTCCTCTACTGCCATGCTTGTTGAAGTCTTTGCAGTTATAAAATACAGTCTGTCTGTTTCTCTCTCTGTTGGTTTTTGAGACAGGGTTTCTCTGTGTAACAACACTGGCTGTCCTGTAACTCACTCCATAGACCAGGCTGAACCACCTGCTTCTGCCTCCCAATTGCTGGGATTAAAGGTGTGCACCACCACCACCTGGCTAGATTTTTCTTTTTCTTTCAGAGAAAGAGGGGAAGGCAGGGAGAAAGACAGAGTGGGGAGGAAGAACAAGACAGAAGAGCAGGGAGGGGAGGCGGTGTAAATTTTAGGTGGGCAGGTTTTCTTCAGCTAGCTATGAATGTTACCCTCCCTTGTCTTGCCTTGCAGGCTTGCTAATGCAGAACTGGTTTTGCCCAGTTTCTTCTTCTCAGGATCAATTGACTTCTTATTGTTCCATTTTATCTTGTTACTGTTTTGTTTAGAAAGTCAATGAGATTCCACAGGAAGATTTAAAGCACCCAGCAGCTCTCTCCTGGGTACTTGGTACTGCGCTCTCCTTTGTGATGGACCATATTTGGATGGAGGCCAAATGTCTCTCCTTGTCTGGGTCTGCTACCGCTGAATTCCCTCATCTCTGAATGTCTCAAAAGTCATTATTGCATGTTCTGAAATGTATCTTCACTGTGGATACTGAAATTACTTTCCTTTCAACAATGAAGACGTTTGTCCCAATGTCTTTCCAGCTGCCTGATTTCTAATAACCAATCTTTCAGCCTCACTTCAGACTCTCGGTAATCTCTCCTTTTCTTCTAGCTGTTCTTAAGTTTCTTTTTATCACTGGGTTAAGAACATGGTTATGAAAAAGAATATGGTTATGATATATTTGTACAGCTTCTCCTCTTCTATTTATTTTTGAGATACCTTTAAATATTTACTTTTCAATTATGTGTCTCTGTGTGAATATAGTCATGTGAGCACAGCTGTCTACAGAATCCAGAGGAAAGCATTTACCCGTAGAACTGGAGTTAAAAGTTACAAGTGGCTTACCCAATTATGTGTGCTGGGAACTGAACTCAGGTCCTTTGCAAGTGCAGAGCCTGCTCTTAACCACTGAGCCATCTCTACAGCCCCCCCTCCTCCCTTGATCATTTTGTTGTTGTTGTTGTTGTTGTTTTTGGAAACAGAGTCCTGAAATGTAGCTCAGCTTGACTCCTGAGTGATAGAAGTGACTGCCACCTGCACAGCCTGAGTCACTCTTTAAGGGATATAGTTCCTAAGTTTTTGCATATTTGGTAATTTTTCATTAAATGCTAGACACTGTGAACTTTGGCAGTTATTGTATATGTATAGACATTTTGCTTGCGTGTATGTCTGTGCACTACCTGATGCATGTGGTGTCAGTGGAAGCCAGAAGAGGGCGCCAGATCCTCTGGAACTGGAGTTACAGATGATTTTTGTCATTCTGGGAACTGAACTCAGGTCCTCAACAAGAGTGGCAGATACTCTTACTGGTATGCCACCCTCTAACCTTGGCAATGATTCTTGGCACAAGCACCTACTTAGTAGATCTTAATTTGCCAAAACCCCTTGGTGCCTACATTTTGGATGTTTCTCTGAAAAGATCATTAACATATGACTCGGGTGGCAGCCAGAGCTTGCTGTTTACCATGCAACCAATCAATCCCCCTGTCTCTGATATGCGTGTGCTTGTGTACACATACATGAAGTAGTGTATGCATGTGGAGGCCATAGGTAGATAGGTGACATCTTCCTGAATTACATCTCCATCTTACTTTTTGAAGCAGGGTCTTGCTTTGAACTTGGAGCTTACTGATTCAGTTCAATGAGTGGCCACAGAGCTCTGGGCATCCACCAGGACAGCTTTCTGTGTGGATGCCGGAGGATCTCAAGTCAGGTCTTCATGATGAACACTCTTAACAAATGAGCCATCTCACCAGGCCCCTGGCCTCGAACTTTTTTAGGAACCCAAGGGTTCCTCCCCAGCCAAAGGCCCTGCCGTTACCTGCCGTCTCTCCTTGACATTACCAGTTTTGCTGAGAGGAGCCTTGCCCACCAGTCAGTTTTACCTCCTTTCCTTTCTTTGGCCCCACCCCCAGTTGCTTCCTCTCATACTACCTAATGCACTATGCCGCCAAAAGGAGAAACCCAGGTTTTCCATTTCAGCTTTATTGATTCTCTAAATATATCACCCAAACTCTGAAATCTTATATACTGTCAGGCTTCAACTAATGGCCTCTAGTTGTGAGACCTTTAGATCTATGCTTCCAGATCATCATTTGCACTGTTTTAAACCTCACAATTCCAACTACTTAATGGGTATATCCATCTGGACCCTGGCTTAAAGGAAATGCATTCAAGGCAGAACAGTGTCTTTCTATTCAACCTCCCCATAGTTTAAATCTTCCCCTGCTATTCACAAATCTCAAATACTTGAAGTTGGAAGGGCTTGTCAGAGCTCATTTTACAAAGAGATTGGGGACCAAGGATACTAGATAACTATTTTGTTTATAATTTCCAATTATTCTCTCTAAAATGCCATTTTTATTATGTTCCTTTCTGCTTGAAAAACTCTACTGGAGTCCTCTCTGCCTGACCCTAGAATCTTACAGCTCTTACAATTGGATCTTGCATGGAAAACCAGGAGACTTCAGTGATTTCCCAGTGTTTACAACACTCTGAACTTTTGTTTACAACACCCTGAACTTGGCAGTGGTGGTGGTCACACATGTTTTTAATTCTAGCACTTGGGAGGCAGAGTCAGGTAGATCTCTGTGAGTTTAAGGCCAGCCTGGTCTAAAGAGTGAGTTCCAGGATAGCCAGGGCTACATAAAGGAACCCTGTCTTGAAAAATCAAAAATAAAACAAAACAAAACCAAGACCCTGAGCTTGTTGCTTGAGAGCCTCGATGCCCCGTGCTTCGGTCTAGCCAGACCACAGCAAGTGGCTCCGCCTCTACATTCTTTCTCACATCATTCGTTCTTCTGATCTCCCATCTTCTAATTCTATCAACTCCAACCTCTTTTTGGAAACATAGCTGGATTTATTCTCCTGATTATCTTCAACAGATGTGCATTCATTAAATCTCTCTAAATTCTACTTGGTTCTGTGGGTAATTTTCTTTGTATTTCATGTCCCTTCACCTAGGTTCCCCACAACAGCGGCTGGAAGCTCAGTGCAGTCAGCCAAAGGAATTCATAAACTCACGTGTCCCTTACCTTGGTGATGTCCGTGTGGTCTTTGAGCCCGTTGGTCATGCACCAGTAGCGCCACACATTTAGGGCGTACCTCGTGGCTTTGGTGGTGTTTGGGCTCACTGCACTGGTACACAGACCATTCAAGTCATCATTAATATTAAATACAGGAAATTTGTTGAGCTTAGTAGAATAAGCTAGAAATAAAAACAATAGAGACATTAATGTGCCATCCCCTTCTTTAGTGAGCTTTATCCTGGGGTGATATTCTGTAAAAAAGAACTCTAAAAAGATAGTAAAGAAGTGAAATTTCAAGTCATTTCTAGAGGTGGGGCACACCTCTAATTCTAGCACTCAGGAGGCACGCAGATCTCTATGCCTACAAGGCCAGCCTGGTCTACATAGTGAATTCCAGGACAGCCAGGGCTACACAGTGAGACCCTGTCTCCAGAAGCTACTTATATGTATGAGACTTTATGCCTTGTATCTAACGCTGGTCATTTTGCCATGTGCACTGGCTAACACATATCCAAACATTTCAGTAATAGGATGGAATTAATACCAGAAAATTCTAAACTTATTACTAGAAAAAATAGCATTTCTTATAGCAGTAGCCAAAGATGAGAAGAAAGGAAGTAGGGAAGATTTTTTAAAAAGATGAGAGGGAGGAAGATAAGGAATCTTCAGTGCATGAAGAATATTCGTCCTTTGTTAACATAACTTCAAGTTACTTGGAGCCATCAGGAGCAGCCTTGAACTAAGTGGAGCTAGCATATTCCTCTTAATCTCTTCCCCCAATAATGACGTATACACACTTACACCTCTCACCCACACCCATGGGCATGCATGGAGAGTAGACTGATGTAAGCCTTAATTACACAAACCACTGATCAGTTTCAAATCTGAGTAGAAGGTGAAATGGAAGCCGTATTAAGGAACAGAGAGGTAAGCTCACCTTCAGATGAGAAGGATGACAGTTTAAATTGCCAAAAAGAAAACCAAACCCGGGGCTGGAGAGATGATGGCTCAGCGGTTAAGAGCACTGACTGTTCTTCTGAAGGTCCTGAGTTCAAATCCCAGCAACCATATGGTGGCTCACAACCATCTGTAATGAGATCTGATGCCCTCTTCTGGTGTGTCTGAAGCTGCAATGTACTTAGATATAATAATAATGATAATAATAATAATAAATATAAGAATAAATAAATAAAGAAAATCAAATCCATAAACACTAGCTGGCCTTTCCTTACACTCTAGAGTATGGTAAAACCAAGCGTCCTTCTGACACAGTCTGCCTTGGTCCTGGAGAGACAGCAGAATGATAAAGCCAGTGCAGTCTCTGAGTTGGTTCACTCTATCTAACCCACCTTGGTTTTCATGACTTCCAAAGAGGATCTCCTGTGTACCAAACTCCCAGAGTCCTGGGGACCCAGAATCTGCTGGCACCCAGGAGCATCACACATGCACATTCTCATCTGTGTATGCCACACAATCAACATTCTTAAAAATGATATGAGTATCGTTTTAATGTATATGGGTGTTTGTCTGCTTGTATGTCTTTGCTCCACATGCATGCCTCCACAGAGGCCAGAAGAGGGCATTGGATTCCCCGACTAGAGTTACATAAGCTATCATATGGATGCTGGGAATTGAATCTGAGTCCTCTAGAAGAGCAGCCAGTGCTTCTACCCACTGAGTTCTCCAGCCCCTCAACACACTCATTGATTTCAACCTTTCTTATAGTACCTGTCTACACATGAGAACCTCCCTTTTCCATGTTTCCACATCTGTCTTCTCTTTCCTCAGGTGTGTGCTCTGATGGTGATGGTCTCTATGTTCCTAAAAAACATCACTTTTAACAACTTGATCGTGCCCACAACCATGGAACACACAAACTGCTTTACCATCCAGAGGAACGAGCAACAATGAGCATACACCAGCCCTGTCTGGAGCTATGTTTGTAGGAAATTCTTGACATTAATAAGATTAACATCAACAGAAGCCTACTATGTACCGACTTTTAAAGCTGGCGTGTAATTTGTGAACAAGTACACAATTATACATTTATAGACAAGGGAACAGCAGCAGACATCTGACAGCTTCGTACCCTCATCAGATGTATAGCACAGAGCCGTCACTGTACAAGAAGAGTCCTGCTGAAGCCAGGAACTAGCCATTGGGAGATCAAGGCTCTAGACTGGAGTTTGATGGCATACATTGGCCATGACAGCAATGGTACCAGGTACTGTGGGGACACAATCCCAGTGATAGTAATTTCATAAAGACAACAGTCACGACCTGGGTGCTGGGAACCAAAGCTGGGTCCTCTGAAAGATCAGCAAGTGCTGTGAACACCCTGAGCCTTCTCTCAGGCTCTATGAGGGCAAACCTATTTATGAGAAGTTCAGCCACTTGCTACTGCTGGTTGAAATCCACTAGGACAGCCCTGCGTTCTGTATTACTTGCAGAAGTGAGTTCTGTCCAAATGTATCAAATGGGAACCCTCAAAAAAAAAACTGAATTCCTACCAGTGACTACTAATAACCGAGACTTGAATCTGAACACATGAGCACACAAATAAAACTGATGTTTGCCAAGATACACAAGCACAGTAGAGGGCCCACACATCCACTGATCCCCCAAAGGCAGTGAAAGCACAAAACAGAGAAACACACACACACACACACACACACACACACACACACACACACACACACACGTGGATAACTAAGAACACAGGGCATCCTTACACAAAGATGAGCCATGGGAAGAAATGGGAACATATTCAAAACTACACACAGATGCGTAAGCACTATACACGCACATATGACAAATACTATCTTGTTTCTAAGGACAGATAGAATTCATGGGGCAAGAAGGCATTTCAAACTCCACGAGGAGGATAGTACAGCATGCCCCAGATCTAGGACGCAGCTACTGTGTGCCACAGAGAAATTGATAAACGTTGGCTATGTAGACCTGAGAAGAAACACTACCAACTGTTCCAAGAACTACACTAAGAGAAGTTGAAAGAAGGAACAACACCAGAAAGCAGGGGAACTGCAAGCCTACAGTAAAGAAGAAATGTCAAGACGAACTTGAAAACACAGGATTGTAAATACTAGCAAGGGAAGGTGGAGAGAGACGGGTTTACACCAGAAATGAAAATTATCACTAGAGCTTACAAAGAGAGAAAGATCATGAACAATGCAAGGACAGGAGACCTAAAACTTGAGTAAAAAGCACAAATGTCAAGAAGACACAACTTGCTAAAACCTATGAAAAATTTATAAAGTTAGAACAGTCTTCCACAGCTGAGAGAAAGCAGATCTATAGGAAAATACTCTGAAAGCTAGCATCAGGTTCAGATGGATTTTACTAACAAATTATCCTACCTTTAGGGAACAAAATAACAGAACTACTATTTTTCTTTCTTTCCAGTCACCTCTGCCTCCCAAGTACACTCATGAGCACACCCGAACATCTTCTGTAAGATTTATTTTTAGTTTTAATTATGTGTATGTTTGTGGTTGTGTATAGTGCAAACAGACACCAGAAGAGGGTGTTAGATCCCCAAGAACTGGAGTTAGAGGAGGTTCTCAGTCACCTGATGTGGGTGCTAAGAACCAAATTCAGGCCCTCTGAAAGAGCTCTTATCCACAGAGCAATCCCTCTAGCCTACCTACAACTCTTTGTAAGACAGTATAACTTTCCCATAAAAACAGAACAAAATAAAGAAACCTACAGACCAATTAAGCTACTAAACAGACACAAAGATCTTTAAAACAATATGAGGAGGGCTGAAGAGATGGGTCAGTAGTTAAGAGCATTTGTTCTTGCAATGGGTACAGGATTCAATTCCTAGTACCCACATGGTTGCTCACAACAATCTGGAACTCTAGTCTAAACTCAAGAATTTATTTGACCAGTCAATGAGAAAGCAGACAGTTCATCTGGAAATGGGCAAAACTTGGGTCTGGAGAGAAGAATCATCCATGTTTCATTCACTGCTTCTACTGAGGACCCGGGTTCTATCCTAGCACCCTTCAGGCACCTCACAACCACCTGTAACTCCAGTTCCAGGGAACCTAACACCTACTTTGGGCCTCTGAGGGAACTGCATGCATGTACATATACTCAGGTTACCCCCCCCCCATATGCACATAAGGATAAAACTTTAATGAACTTCATATAAAATCAGTAATGATCCAGGAATCATACACGAATACACAATGAGCAAAACATCTTCAATGAAGAATACCAGATGTTAATAATGAACACTTTGCTGGGGCAAGAATACAGCCATGGTCACTTTTGAAACTAACTGGCAGTATCTGCTAATGTTGAACACGTATCAATAACATTATTCATGCTACTACATTCCAACATACCCACCATAAGTGTATACATATGTATCAACAGGCACATGTGAGTATTCCTAAAAATCTAACAGCATAATAGCCCCAAACTGAAGACCGTCCTTTGTCCATAAAACACCAACTGCATTGAAATTATAGAACACTTAACAATACATTCTCATGGAGCAATGAACTACTAGAACAAACTGTGCAAATGGATGAGTGAATCCCACCAGCATAATTGTAAAAAAAAGAAGCCAGTGACAAAGTGGACTGAAAAGGTGGCTCGTGTAATTCAAAAACACAAAGTAAGTCGATGGTCATACAGTAGTAGCCTTGCAAGATGACACCAGTAAGAGCACAACAGACTTCCAGGTTCAGGGAAGACACCAGGAAGAGCACAACAGACTTCCAGGTTCAGGGAAGACACCAGGAAGAGCACAACAGACTTCCAAGTTCAGGGAAGACACCAGGAAGAGCACAACAGACTTCCAGGTTCAGGGAAGACACCAGGAAGAGCACAACAGACTTCCAGGTTCAGGGAAGGTTCTTGTTCTGCTGGGTGGAGGCTATGAAAATGTTTACTTCAGGAAGAAAAAAATCAAAATCAATTAATGATCTGTGTGTTTTTCTGAGTAATTCAATTAAGAAAACTTCTTAAAATTAAAAATACTTTCTGGAGGCTGGAGAGAGAATAGTTAAGAGCACTGACTGCTCCCAAGTTCAATTCCCAGCAACCATCTGTAATGGTTCCCAGCTACAATGGTAGCTCACAACCATCTGTAATAGGATTCGATGCCCTCTTACAGTGTATCTAAAGACAGCTATAGTGTATTCATATACATAAAACAAATAAATAAATCTTAAAAAAATACTTTCTGTATAGTATTATATACTACTATATAATGTGGATGGGAGGGGTCAACTAGGTATTTAATTTATTCAAGTAATCTTTAAGTAATCCCTTTGTGGTACTCCCTTTGTGATAGGCTAATCTTAAAATATACATTTTAGGGAAATATTTATTTTATGTATATGAGTGCCTTGTCCTCATACACACCCAGAAGAGGGAATCAGATTCCATCACAGATGGTTTTGAGCTATCATGTGGGTGCTGAGAATTGAACCCCGGTCTTCTGGAAGAGCAGCCAGTGCTCTTAACTACTGAGACATCTCTCCAGCCCTGGATAGGCTACTTTTAAAGCTTAGTAGTGAGAGTAAAAATGTTTTATAAATGAATTTTAAAGAGGAAGACTGCCCAATTACTATATTATCATAAACATAATAATTGGGCAATTTAGCCCTAAGATATAAATGTGTTACAAGAATGTGACAAACCAAGCAAGGAATAGTGGCGCACGTCTTTAATCCCAGCATTTGAGGAGGCAGAAGAGGCAGGCAGATCTCTAACTTTGAGGATAGTCTGGTCTATAGAGCAAGTCCCAGGACAGCCAGGGCTACACAGAGAAACCCTGTTTTAAATAAATAAATAAATAAATAAATAAATAAAATAATTGGCTGTCAAGTCAGAAAGAATACAAATTGATCCATATTTTAACACACACACCCTCACATGCACACACATTTCTAAGTGGTTCTCTTTTTAAAAGCTGTTTTCACAAAGGAGATGATCTGCATAATTTGAGAGTGCATCCATATAAAGCCTTTCCATGATCTAGCCCACAAGGCACAAAGGCAGGTGAGCAGCTCAGACATCGGCACTGAAGAATTCTAGAAGGCAGGAAGTCAGAAAGGAGAAAATGTTCATAAAATATGCAGCAAAGGACACAGGACAGGACAAGCTGCTAGAAATCAACGAGGAAAACTCGCTAGGAAATGGGCTCAGAAGAAACACCAGTACTGAAACAAATTAATAACAGTCAAGAAAAGATGGGTTTCACTTAACAAACTGGCAAAGACTTCAAGCAAACAAACAAGCAAACAAACAAACAACCCTGCATCTAAGCACGGGCAGAATATGGGGAAGAAGGTTATATGATGTCTACATGAGCTTTCATGGACACTCTTCTAGCTAAGTGTAGAAATAAGAATGCAAAGATAAAGCCATCTACCTAGACCTCATTAATGGAGAACTGAAGAACACATGTTTATAGGGTGTCATTAAAAGCTGTGCTATCCTTGTACATGCTTATGAAAACAAGCCACAGGATAGAAAGTAAAAAGGGAAAATTTACTTCCAGGGAACATGCAGTACGATGCAATTTTAACAAGAAAATAAATTTGAGTTGTCTATTTATAACTTCATTTAAAAAGTCCTGAAGGATGCATATCATGTTAGCTATTGGTTCCATATATTTTCAGTCCTGTAAGTATGAATATATTTTTATATGTTGTAAAAATCACTAGGACTTTGGAACTATGTAGGATAAAACAGAAACTTCCTTCTTATTTGATCTAAGACTTTTCAAAATGTCTAAAGGATTTTATCAGAGATACAAAAGTGCACGCATGAGTTAGTGTGAATTTATAAAGTGAAAAAATAGAATATAATTGAGTTAAGGTATTTTAAAATAGACCTTGGAATATTTGCACAAGACAATAACAATGTACTTTAAAATACTAAGGTCCACCCAGGTATGATCCTGATAGGATGATATGATCCTGCAGCACTAGGGAGGCACAGGGAAGCAGCGCTCTGAGTTCAAGGCCAGCCTGATCTACACAGCAAGTTCCATGCCAGGCAGGGCACAAAGTGAGACCTGAAATCTCAAACTACCTCCCTCCATCTGCCGCTGCCATTCTGGGGATCAAACAGTAAGCTCTGCCTGTTAAAGCAGGTGCTTTCTCACTGATGTACACTTCCCAGCCCTCACATCCCATCCCGATTAGGGGAGGTAAAGGATTAGGAGGAAGTCTTATCTATGTGGTGGTACCCAAGAGTCACGCCCGTATCCTATCTACCTGTTCCTTACTTGCAATGACTGTTTATTGCTGTACCAGTTGTAAAGCACTAGAATGCTAGTAAAGCAAATGCTGGTTTTACTCCCATTTAAAAACAAGTTTATTCTGAATAGTTGCTATTTCCAATATTTACTTTCAAAATTATCTTTTAACTGTGTGTTTTATATGCATTACCCATTTTAGTCAAGTAAAATCACTTTTAAATTTTAAAATTTAAATAAATAGAAATGTAATATTACTATTAAACACTGCAATTTTTTAAATTTAAAAATAGAAACAATTTAAAGCCTTGTACCTACGTCAACTTGAGTTCTAATGTTCTTTCCTAATAAGCAAAATAAGATTCATCATAAATATACAAATTGCAAGCTTATTCAAAGACAGGCCTCCTGTTTCTTGATTACTATGAAAACAGGCATAACCTTTAGTTAGACCATCCACATTGCTGTTACAGTGATACAGCCATCTCTATTTGGAATATTCGGCTGAGAAGACTAGTGAATTACTCAGATATACAATATGTTTACATTTTATTTTAGCAAAGTGGTTGTTAGTATTCATTCTATTTTCAAGTGTTTTTTTTTTTTAAGATTTCTTCTTCTTTTTTTTTTTTAAGATTTATTTATTATATGTGAATACACTGTAGTTGTCTTCAGACACACCAGAAGAGGGCATCAGATCTCATTATGGATGGTTGTGAGCCACCATGTGGTTGCTGGGATTTGAAGTCAAGTCCTTCAGAAGAGCAGTCAGTGCTCTTAACCGCTGAGCCATCTCTCCAGCCCCCTAAAGATTTATTCTTAATCATGTGTGTGTGTGCGCGATTGCAAGTGCACGCTCACAGTGCCCTCTGAAGCTAGAGGTATCACATCCCCTAGAACTAAGTTATGAGCTGCTCGCCCACCACCACCACCATCACAGATGTCTGGGATTAAGCACCATTTCTATTTTGCTTAATGAGGAATGTAAAACATGCTAAATGTAATAAACAACACATGGAGAATCCTAGCTGACTAAAAACATTTTTCCGAAAATAAGGAAACCTAGGACCTGACATATATATTCCTTTTGTTTTTGTTTTCTGAGACAGGGTTTCTCAGTGTACCAGCCCTTGTTGTCCTGGACTCATTTGTAGACCAGGCTGGCCTCAAATTCACAGAGGTCCACCTGCCACTCTCTCCTGAATTCTGCAATTAAAAGTATGTCACAACGTCCAGCTTTACAGCATGCATATTTTTAATGTGTATCAGGATTTTACCTCCATGTGTGGCTGTGCATCACGTGTATACCTGGCGCCTGCAGAGACCAGAAGGAGTGTCAGATCCTCTGGGACTGGAGTTAAAAGCAGTGTGAGCTGCTATGTGGGAGCTGGGAAACAAACCCAGGTCCTCTGGAAGCATATGCTAGTTAACTGCTGAACCATCTCTCCAATCTGCCGCTACCTACTTAGATCTGTACAACTCTGTATGTATTTAAAAAACATGGAATCCTTTTGTGGAGGTAAGGGGCTAACAGAGGTCTACATACAGAGAGAAAAGTGTCACGCACACACAAACACACACAGGCCTGTATACCCTCTCATAATAAATACACAAATAAGCAAATAAACAATTAAATATCTGCAGTGGAGCATTCTGTTCCATGAATAACCCAGCTACAGAGCCATTACTAGAGAATTTTATTACCTGTTTGTGTAAATAGCTGTGTACACAAATGCTTCCTCTTTCAGGGCTATTCCCTTCATGGTTAGATAAATGTATATGGAGCACCTGGCTCTGTATATAGTGACAACATCCCAGGACCACTGCAGTATACCAGGCCAACAATATGATTCTTTTTTTCAAATTGCGACCTGCTTTTTAAATTGGTAAAGTTACAAAAACAGCTACTTGCAGAAAATAGTTTATTAACTGAAAACTGGTTGTCATGTCCAAATACAGAAAAGACAGTATGACTGAACAGGCCCTCACTGGAGACACCATCAACACGCATTGGCTGAATTTATTGGGTTGCTTATTTCCATAAATTTTAGGCTGTACCAACAAATATATATATATATAAAAAATGACAGAGAAATCTCACTACATTAGAGGCAAATGTTATATACATGATGGAACCAACCACTGGGACACAAAACTAGTTTTATTTAAAGCACAAGCACACAGACAGTAATGAAGGCGGAACAGCGAGTTGAGAAAATAAAACATCTTAGTGTAAAAGGTCAGTGAGCAGCAAAATAAAAATGAAAGTGATACCATATATCCTCTTAGTCACAAAAGTTCTGTATTATTACAAACACCGACAAGCAGAGGACCATCTGACTAGAGAACATCATACATGTGACACGTTAACACAAGTTTCTTCCACTTGGACTCACCCTTCTCTGCTTCCCATCACAAGTTATAACTGTAGCAGCTTAAAGAAAATTTAAAATATGACTTGAGTAACAGAGACACATGTTTTCCCCCCATAAATTATATAGAAGCCAGGGGCTAAAAAACAGACAGAAACATGTCAATCGACCACCTTGGGCAAGTCACCCCCCCCCCCAAGCATGGCACAACCCTCTGTGGTTTCATGACATTCCCTAAGCATTAACTGTGGCTATAGCATTTCCAAACAGACGCCTGGTCTTAACCATAAAACTACAATGATAAGTCTGTCTTTTTCCCTATGTCCTCAGGAATGGAAGAAAAGGAGCTGCAAACACATTTCTATAGTTTATAACCAGAGCAGCGGACCTCACTGGCGCAGAATACAGCTTCCACTCCACTAAGGCATGAGACTCTTCCTCAGTCACGCTTGCATCACATACTGATTCTGGTAGACTTAAGCTAGGCCATCCATCCAGGCTCCTCACCAGCCCTACAGGATTCTAGTTAAATGTTTTATTACTGCACAGGAGAGGGAGACAAGCCCTTAGTACAAGGCTGATCTGGAAACTCTATGCCCAACTTTAGCAACAAATGTTTATAGTCAT
>NW_022196900.1:20505033-20625176 GCF_008632895.1 Mastomys coucha | reverse complement strand
AAAAAAAAAAAAAAAAAAAAAAAAAAACAGCTGAAAGCAGGATTCAAACACATGCCCACTGAGAGACTTTTATCACTGGGACCACCACGCCAATCTTTGGTGTCTAAAATCTCTCAATACCAGAATCAAGAAATACTGCGGTGTGGCTCTGGGGCTGGGTGAGCACAGCAGAGCTGCTCTGCACCACACAGTCCTCAGTTTCTTTTTATTGCTTCCTCACCTCACAGAGGGGTGGACATTTACAGCATATTCTGGTAGGCACGCTCAGGTAAATTTGCCTTTCTTTCTACTCTAAGCCAGTGGTTCTCAACTTTCATAATGCTGTGACCCTTTAATACAGTTCCTCACATAATGGTGACCCTCCCCAACCATAGAATTATTTTATTGCTACTTCCTAACTGTAACTTTGCTACTGTTATGAACTGTTAATATAAATATCTGGTATGCAAGATATCTGATATGTGAACCATGTGAAAGGGTCATTCAACACCCCCAAACGGGTCACAACCCATAGGTTGAGAACTGCTGCTCTAAGCAAAGACATGGCAGGGGCCTTGACGAATTAGTTTTAATAATCTTAGAATTAAATCAGTAATTCTAGCACCAATGTGTCCAAACACAGCATTGGTTGTCACTATGCCTCTAACTACCACACAAAAAGCCTCTCTGTAACTAAGGAGATTATTCCTTCATGAAAGGAATCTTGTAATTATTACCTATTGAACTGCCGGGAGACAGGCGAACTCCGCAGTAAGTGAGGGATTTTGGCATGTTGGTGTAAAAGGCTCTTTCAGAAGCAGCCTTCTTTGCTTAATATTTTATGCTAGTTTCACCTCTGCTGTAAGAGACTAAGTAAGAGTGTAATGACATTTTGCCCCGTGTTGAATTTTGAGTGAGTACAGTAGACAGAGTTAATCTCTTGAAGCAGCTTTCTTCCTGACTTTGGAGTGTGTGTGGTACCACCGAGTAGAGAAGCAAACACTGGGGACTGAACGGACAGACAGGTAACAAGACCTGATGGACAAAAGGCCGTGAGACACCTTAGCCCTGAGGAAATGCTTGACACCAAAGCTGACATTAGGAACTATAAGATATAAGTTAAATTTAAACTTATTATTATTTAGATTCAATTTTTATTAACTTAATTCTGTGTAGGTATGTGCAGAGGTTTTGGCCTGGAGTTACAATTACAGATACCGGATGTGTTAGCTGGGAATCAAACTCGGGTCCTCCAGAGGAGCAGTACATGCTCTTAACCACTGAGCCATCTCTCCAGCCCCTAAATTACTAGTTACTTGCAGGTGCAGTTCTAGCACTGAGCTATGCTGACACCTAAGACGATGTGTGCACCTCGCAGGCTTCTGCTGGTACACTGTTCAACCTAAAAATACCTGACCAGCGAGGCCGTGCTGCCCCACTGTCTTCTACTGGACTTTGCCGTAAAAGAAGGCTCAAGTTTAAAGAAGAAAATTCTCAGTGACAGAATACTTTAAAACAAAATAGAACTGTTGTTTTCTTTTTTTTTTGCAGGTGTGTGGCAGGAAAGCTCTCTTCTTCTCTGGAATGGAACGGCATACACAAAATAGTAGTTTGGCACTGAATGAACTCTCCATTTCCTTCCGAAGAAGCCACTAAGTGCTGGCTCAAAATACTAGACGAAGCACTGCTTTTCTCAGTTCACACACAACACACACGTGGGCGGCACAGGCTAACTACAGTAAGTGATAGCAGCGATGGTCAACAATCCCCTAACAACATTATAACACCGTGAACAAGCACCTAGAACAACATGCAAAGCCTTGGAGTCACTCAGTTATCACACAATGCATAGAAATTGTAATGGTTTTTGGCAAGTTTTGTTTTGTTTTTATAACAAATGCTTTATAAAGCAAAGTTTTAAAAATTATATATGCTATTTTAAAAGCTGTAACATGGATTATAGGTATAAAAGTTCAGTTAGATAAAGTTCATCTGGCTGGACAAATACTAAATATGGACACCCAATATAAATAATCAATTATAAATCAATACTAAAGTATTCTAAGGTATGTGAGTTATAAAATGTTGTAACACAGAAAGCCAATGGCCACTATAAACACTGTAAGCACAATAATTGTTAGCATTCTAGATCACCGATGCCTTCCTAGTTCTACCTACTACAAACTAGAAAACTAGGCCGCAGCATTCTTAAAGCTCCCACTGAAACAAATGCAGAATGGTAGAAATGCTAATGCCAGTGTTATACCAAGACAAACGGTCTGTAAAAAGACAAGTAATTACACTGTACTTCTTAAAAACCCTAAAATTTGTTATTGTCTCCACTGATTCTGATAAGTTTTAAAATTATGTCTGGGAAACTTCTTATATTTGAATTTCTTTTCAGAAAAAAGTCAAGCTAATACAAGAATCACACTTTGCGTTTCTAATCTCCCTGCTAGAGACCTGTATCATCCGCTACCATTTTCCCTCATCACTAAACAAACTCACTTTAGAAAATCTTAACTATGTATATAAAAATGTAATCTTTTTGAATGAAGGTCTGTCTCAAATAGTCAGATCGTATGAACTACAGTTTATCTCCAGAGAATACCAATGAACAGAAATTCCCTTTTGGTCCATGATCTAAAACTGGAACCCAATACTTATAAGATGCAGGTAGTCTGCCTCCCCATGTATAACTGAAAACTAAATGTAAGTGGAACAAACTGAGTGACATTTATTAAGAACCAGTTACACTAGAGGTTATTCTAGTACATCTCACAATGAAGCATGGCTAAGTCAAGACATAATCCTATACAATGAAAAGTTAAGTTTCACATCCAAACAGCCTATAAGAATGTGAGGGCTAATTCTGAGTATGATGGTGTACACTTTTAATTTGAACACTCCAGAGGCACAGTGGCAGGCAGATCTCTGTGAGTTCAAAGCCAACCTAGTCTACACTGGGAGTTCCAGCTTGCTAAAACTACACAGTGAGATCCAGTCTTTAAAAAACAAGATAAAAAAACATGAGAGTTTAAAATACAGTTTGGAAAAGAGGAAAAATACACTTTAATCAGGGTTAATGTCCATGTAGGTAGGAATTTCTTCTCCAAATTCTATCATTTTTATATATGGACAGGGTTCGCTGGCTCTATTCCCAACCAAATGTAAGACTCAGGTACTGATCTCATCTGACCAGGGGGTTGTTCCCTGTTGTGATGACGACCATGTGAAGAGTGTCTAACAGAGGAAACATAGACCCACTTAGCACAGCATCTCAAATAAAAAAAGGCCTAAGGAGCTGACAGTCTCCAGTGAGTGTGCATGTGTGTATGTTCTGCGGTACCCAGTGAGTGTGTCTGAGTGTGCATGAATGTATGTTGAGGTACCAGTGTGTGTGAGTGTGCACATGTGTATGTTCTGCAGTACCAGTGAATGTGTGTGAGTGTGCATGAATATATGTTCTGAGGTACCAGTGAGTGTGTGTGAATGTGCATGTGTGTATGTTCTGAGGTACCCAGTGAGTATGTGTGAGTGTACATAGGCATATGTTCTTTCTGAGGGACCAGTCTTCCTTATCACGGCCATGCAGGAAGGTTTCCTAGTCTAAATCCTGGCAATCACAGGACACCTTCTTATGTCCTCTCTAGGGGTAGCCTCTGAGGTCACAATTCAACAAAGACAGTGGTTTTATTAACAATCCCTAACTAACATTGATTCTAATTCATCACAATTTGTACTAAATCTTAACTTAGTATATTGAAATGGCATATTTTTTAGGAAACCACTTCTTTAATACTAAATAGGATCTTCCACTCAGTTCCAGCAATCCCAGCTGGCTCATTTTTAAGTTATACTGGACCTTGAGCGATCCCGCTTCCTTTTCTCTGCTTAGAATGAACGGTAAGTTCAGAGTTGTTGTAATTTAATGACACTGTTCCCCTTTATCTGTTATCAGTAGGAATCCAGCAGTGATGGAAGGGCCGCATCTGCTGTGTCTGGGTTCCCAGACCTGTTTGATGGTAAGAATTGCTCAAGTTTTCATGGCAGCCCCATCTCTCTGCCTTAGGAAACGATAGCCTAGCCTACCTGTTGGGCCCCTTCTCAAAAAAAAACTGTCTTTAGCTTGTTACTTCAGAGAGCCTACTGCAAAATTATCAGGAGCACAAGCAAGACGCACCTGGAACAGCAGCCATAGTGAAGGATACGACTAGATCCAGATATACTTCAGGGACAGCTGCTCTTACCCATTTGCTCTGTGACATGGGCAACCTATGTGATTTTCTCCTTCATGAAGAGGGACAATCACTTAAAATGATTATTACTAAAGACAACTCGAAGCATCTGCAGCAGGGGCACACTGTATGTTCTAACAAAGGAGGGCCACAACAGATCCTCCCTCTCCTGTGTGAACACAGGGACCACCACACAAATGGCTTCACCGTATTGATTTAAGAGAAGCTCTAACCAAAAGTCTTCATAAAATACTCAAAGATGGCCAGGCAGTGGTGGCACACGCCTTTAATCCCAGCACTTGGGAGGCAGAGGCAGGCAGATTTCTGAGTTCAAGGCTAGCCTGGTCTACAGAGTGAGTTCCAGGACAGCCAGGGCTACACAGAGGAAACCTGTCTCAAAAAAACTCAAAGACGTGGGATACACTGCAGCGAAGTGGAATACTCAATGACTTACGTAACTGCAGAAGCACAAAGCTCAGAAGATAAGACAGAGAGGGATCAGTACAGAGACTTTTTTTGGCTGGCTTCTCAAAAAATGAAACTTTCATTACATCATCTTTACATTTTCTTTGAGAACAGAAAGAACTTTATACATCTTTACACACTTCTCACCAACTAAATATCCAATACATGAATAACCCTATGTGGCCATAAATTTTCATCTCAATAAATTCATCAGTATCACAGCTCTGGATGTTAGTTAATGCCAGCATTTCCACTAATATGACACTAACTGAAAAAACAGACTTACCCTATGCCAGGAAAAATGCAGGCAATATATTATATTATAGATCAGGTAATCCTTTAATTTGGGGAAAGCTGTATCTAGTGTTGCTGTATCTCCAGCACTCATGGACAGGCATGAGGACTAGGAGCTTAAAGCATTCGGCCTATGTGGTGAAAGCCTGTATCAAACAGAACTAAACACAACAAAAAACTTAAGAGAAAATGAATTAGCAGGGAACATTTAAGATAGCTGAAATTATGAAATAAATATTTAATAGTTGACATATATTATAAATGAAACATTCCACATTAGCCCTAATAACCACAATAAATATTGGTATGTGCCTCTGCCAGAGTGGAATCATTTTTTTCTTTTAAGTTAAAATTACAAATAATAAAAAAGGTTTTCGGCAGTGGTATGTCCTCAGTATTGTTTAGAGGTAGTCACAGACTCTTATAATTTAATTAAAGAGGTTCTAAACTGGCTATGCTTCTTCTAGTAAGCCATTTTTCAAAAGGTTGTTTTAAGCTAAATATCACAGTGTTCCTATTTTGGTTAGTTTTCACAGCAAAACATAAATAAATAAAAAGTTCACATTATTGATGTAATGTTGTCTCGATGTAGTACTTGGGATGTAGCAGAGCCAGTTTTTCTGTCAGTATGCAGCACACACCAGCAGGGACTCAGCACTGACGGTCTGTTCTCTCAGTTCAGTGCTGGGACAGGCCTTCTTCTCAAACACTCTGCTGACAACACAATCAGGATTTACAAACTATGTCTCAGGTAAGAGTTTTATAGAAACCTTAAAAATGGCAGGTATACCACATAAAAATGGCCTTTTTAAAAGCTCCCTTATAATGGGCTTAATGAGCTCAGAGACCAGCTCTAGAGGGAGAGTGGGAAGTTCTGCAGAGGAACTGGGAGAAAGCCCTGGGTGTTTAAAAGTGGAGACAACGGGGAGTTGGGTTAGAGGACAGTGTGCAGCCATGACACATTGCCCAGCATTCCTTTAAAGCACACAGCCTTCAGTGCTGGAAAGACACTGCTCTCATTTCTGGCTCAAACCAACACCTAGCTCATACTGAAAAGGGTGAATAGAAAAAGCTTGGGAGTGAGAAAGCAGACTATTCCATCTTCATCTAACCGACTTATAATTTCATCCTAAAATGAAGATAACTTTACTTTCTCCTTAAGGTTGTTCAAAAGATTTAGATAATACTTGTATAAAAACATATACACCTTTTCTTACCAATACTTCTCTTGGAAGGACAAGTTCATGGAAAAATTCTACCCAACAATGCCCCATGCAGACCTGCCACTTCTGCACCAGAAGACCACAGCCTAGATAGAAGCCCTTGTGTGCTTATTACTCATTGATGCAAAGAGCCACCTAGCCATGGGAAAGCTTGGCTCTGTGACAGCTTAGTAAAGCAAATAAAAATATTTGTCTTTTTGTCATAATATAAAATACCACCTTCCAAGCTAATGTGAGTTACAAGGATGACTTGAAGAATAAACACCTGCCTCAACAGGGCACTCAGCTGTGACAGACCAATGATGGGTTGCCGTCCTTACACATTACTAATTGCACAGGATGGGGAGGACCCTAGCTCAGCCTCACTGTAGCTTTACCATCTACATGTACTTGGTTTTTGAAGTGTCTTAACTAATCATTTACTACAGTCTTAGAGACTTGAAAACAAAGACTAAAAAAACCCTGACAAATGTTAGACCAAAATTGTTCAAACTACAGAGCATCACAGATAAGCACTTTTCTATTTATTGAGAAGAAACTGAAGAATGCTTTGAATTCTGCTAAGCCTGGTAACAAAATATTGTGATTTAAAATGGGTGCCAATGTTCCTTTGATCTTAAGCTCAGAGTCAAGTAACCCCTAGGGAAAAGAGCCGAATTTAATTCTTAGACAGAGTAACAGGATACTGCAGCTTGGCTCTACCAATGCGTCAGAACTTTTTAGTGGGGCCTCTCTTCTCTACCTTCTCTCATGCTTGACATACAATCTAACACTCAGATATTCTCAAAGTTTTGGTAGTTTTAAATTTCTTGTGAATCTGATGATCAAACTCATTTCCACTGACTTAGGGACAAAGAACATTCTATTCAGATCCAAATACTGCACTAAAAATGAGCTACGGAACAGTCTTTTATTACCCCTCCCCACAGCAGATCTTGCATATAATTTTTAAATGAGACATCTCCAAAAAAGAATGGCACCTTTATTCCTCTTCTACACCCCACCTCCCCCAAAGGAAAGTCCTTTATGTGCTGGGATCTCCATATCCAGTGAGAATGAGGCACGGCTAAACTCTGTGCTACAAATATAAGCAAATAACTTCCTGTTGAGCTTATAACGCTGCTTTCTGACCTGGCTCAACAATAGCACACGGGCAGTAAAGCTGTCTCCTGACTCATATGTAATCTTTAAAAATTAAAAAAATAAACCCATCTATGAAGGAGACTAAAAGCGGAGGTGAGGCAGGAGGAGGGGCTGAGGACACAGTGTCTTGAATGACTCTTGGTTTCCTTTCTGATTTGTCTGTTTGTTTGTTCTTTAAACGGAATTCTTTCTTTACAGTTGCCTGAGAACCACTATGGTTTTTGCCAAGTCTGTAACAGCAATTATATGTCATCACCCACAAGCACACTTGTTTGTCTCAAGCCTATAAATACTGTGTTAGTAATACTAAACTATTGCCATTGGCTTATCTGTAAAAAGAAAAATAGAGATTTGCATTTTATAAAGTTAGCAGTGAGGGCAGGTGGAAGGGACGCAATGCAGTATACATGATGGTTTCCTGGGACACAGAAACCAAAGTGAGGTCTTGAACAAGCCACCTGGTCAGGCCGTGTCTGAGGAAGAGTCGTAGGAGGAGACAATGAAATTGCCGCTGTTGGAGTGGCCAGCCACGGACTGGGCAGCCTGCTGGCTCAGGTTGTTGCAGATGAGTACTAGCTGATTGCTCTGGGCCTCAGACAAGGTGCTACAGCTCTGATAGACACTGAAGTTGGTCTTCCTGCCGGGGATGTTGCCCTTCTCACACATGGTCTTCACCATCTTGGCTAGCTTGTTCTTCCCAAGGGCCTGGCAGTTGTACCAGTGAAGAGCCGCCAAGTTCACAACAGGCTTGATGGACAAGTAGAAGGGGGCATCCTCATAGCGCATAGCAGGAGGCCTCCGCTGGGCATACTCCTTATAGTCCTGCACCGGGCAGGTCTGTGGGGCATGCTGGGTGGCATAAACTCTCGAGTCTGTTCCTCCTCTCTTGGTTTTGGCATTCAAATCACCAGTGTCCTGGCCCATCCACTCCAGGTACTCAAGCCCAGTTTCTGTGACGCGGAGCCGGATATCACCCCATTTCAAGGTGGATCCATGGAAGCCTGTGCAGTGCCCAAAAGCTTTCGTATTGTTGAGCCAGACAAGATTGAGCAGACCCTCGGGGTTGTACCTGCTCAGCAGGCCCCTCTTCCGCAGGATGAGCTCATCAGCAAAGGTGAGCTTCATGGACTTGTGTGGCTTGTTTCCCTTGCCTTTGCAGCGAAGCTCAATCTGCTTCTGTTTCAGGGCCTCCTGGGAACGCTTGAACTCCTTATCCCTGGTGATGCTGTAGCCATACCTGTGCTCTTTCAGGTACCGTTCCAGCCCACACTGGTAATTCGCCAAGCTGTTGGGTTCGTACTCAGACCCATCCTTCTGCCTGGCATCCACGAAGAAGGAAGCCAGGTAGGCATCTAGCTCCTTGCAAGGGATGACATAGATCTCTCTGGTTTCGGAAGGGTACTTGGAGATGAGGAACTCCCGGAAATTGCGGAGCGCGGTCTGCGTGCTCCTGATGGTTTTCTCGTTCTGCTCCCTGCTGAGCTCAGCTGCTCTTTCATCCTGGTCTGCAACAAACGGGGGAGGGGAGGGACAAAGAGGGTGTGGATGAGTTCAGACAATGCACTTGCTACTCTGAAATAAAGTTTCCTTTTATAATGAAAAAGGGAAGAAGGATCTTTTTTTTTTTTTCAGAGAACATTGATAAATGGTATTGACGGGCTGTGCTTATGGCACTATTGAAGCCAAATTCAGATTCACAAATGTACCAGACAAGATATGGCCCATCATGACAAGAAAGAACTTCTTTCTAAAAATGTTCTGTTGTTACTGTGTGCGTGTGAGTGGGTCTGTGTGCAGATCCTTCCACTTTTATACAGCTCCAGGGGTTGACCTCTGGTCCCCAGGTTTTCATGGCCATTTTGCTAGCCCATAGTCACATAAGCTTAATGAGTGACAGTTTGTAGTAAGGGTGAAACTGAAGGTAGTCTTCAGTTTCTGTCTGAGGAAAACTGTGGGCAGAGATGTGCATTCTGTCCTATGTACACATGAGGCACCCCTCCCCCAGCTGGTACAATCTCTTCATTTGTAAAACTGGAGATAGCACTGGCTCCACCGGCAGCTCTTTCTGTAGCACACCATGGAAGTCTATTCAGAAAGGGCTAAGTACATTCGGTGGTAGCTCCATTGATACCAGCTCTTCTGTAGGAATTCAGGCCAACACACTTTATAAGTACTCCTTATGGAGAGCAAAAGTTTGTAATGAAGTGATCAGAATCTATCTGCTATTTTAAAGGAAAACCAGGACTAAGCTTCATGGTTACAAGAAAAAAATTAAATGTGAACGCTACTACTGAGGTGAAAGAAAGGGCCTATCTTGGTTCAGTGGTTCATTTTCTTGATTTATTATGTACTTTCTGCCGGAAGGACTGTGGCACAAGCTATGGATCACCCATTAAGTGGCACTGGCCAAGGAGATAGGCCCCACACTTTACTATGCCTCCAACTCATTTATGGTGCTTAAGCAAGCATGGACTGCCTGGCAGCAAGCCTAGGAATCTGCATTCTCACCAGTCTCTCTATGCTCCTGATGAGATTCAAGATTATAGGCTGGCCTCTAACTCCTGCTCCTTAGGAAGCTCCTCAGGAGGCAGGGCTCTCAAGTTTAAAGCCACCCCAGACTCAGAAAGACCAAGTCCTACGCCTATATCCTGTCTAAGAAGCTCCATTTTGCTCATTTTTTTAAAAAATGTCTAAGAAACACCATTTAAGTGGTTTTATTTCAGTAACATTTAAACTTGAGACCTTAAGTTTACTAATAAACATACTTGGTTTAGCTAGGTGGTGGTGCATGCCTTTAATCCTAGCATTTGGGAGGCAGAGACAAGTGAGTTTGAGGCCAGCCTGGGCTACACAGGTAGTTCCGGGCTCTACAGAGAAACCCAGTCAAGGAAAAACAAAACAAAACAAAAAAACTTTGCTTAAAAAACACCTGTTCTATGTATCAGACATGGTCTGGACAAAACTCAGAATTACACAGTAGAAAACCAGCCTATCTACTGATATGCAACGAAACTGGTTTTCTATTGATTTTAAGAGGGAAGCACGGAAATTAATTTAAAACAAAAAAATACAGGACTCTTGTGTATAAGGCAATGGCATTTTGTTTATTGAAAATCTGTATAAAGGAAAACTTTAGATTAATTTGCAAGACTGCTCAATGATAATCTTTGTAATTATTATACCCAATGATGGAGTGTTTAATATGCTGCATTTTTTCACAGAATAAACTTTTTGTAAAACATTATCATACATTACTGTTTGTCTCTTAAATGACAATTCTAAGACAGATTTCTGAATTTTTATGTACACAGACACACCTGAGATATGACATTTCTAAAATTCAAGCACACAAACAGATTTCATGCCTCAACAGCTGAACTTTCACTCCCTTTCTTTAGTTGAAATTGCTTATATATTAACAAAGACAGCCAACTTCCCTTTCACTAAAAACAAAGAGGCAGGGGTTGAGTGTAACCTTTCACCAGCTGGCTTCCTGGACTATTCACATGGAAAGCCAGAGGCCACCAAGTGTAGACTTTGGCTGCTATGCAAATATCTAAAAGCAGTTTTCCAACTTCAAAGGCTTTCCAGGAAATAAACATTCACAGGCAACTTCAGGGAAAAAACTTCCAGCCCTTCAACGTTCACATGGGTTCTGAGACTGAGTCTGTACCCTGTCACCTGACTCCATTACACCTGTTATACACCTGTACAGTGTGTGTATCCACAGGTACTCAATAGCTACCATCAAATCCCACTGTGAGGTACTGACTCTATTTTGCCAGTGCTCATTTTTAGTTTGTAAAGTATTTAATAATTTTACAAAAAAAGGAAGAAGTTGAAATTTGATTTGAAAACCTTTTGGGTATTCATTTAAAAATGAGGGATGATTTCAGGGTGTGTGAGCATATACCCAGGTGCACGGCACTCAGAGAAGCCCCAGCAACTGCTGCAGGGCAGCTGAGGATGGCTGTGAGTCAGGCTGATGTGTTGCAGCAGTTGGCAAGGACACTGTCCCCAACTAGTGGGCCAGCTCTCCTACATCTGCCTCAGCCACATTTTCAGCTTCAACTACCTCACTCTGAGCTGACCTCCTCAAGGGACCCTCTGCCCAGTCTTTCTTCAATGCTTTCCCTTGTTTCTGCTGGGTCTCAAGCTTACTTTAAGAAATAGATGTTGCATGTGCTGGAGAATAGCTCAAGTGAGCTGTGGTAGCCTCTCTTCAATGCACCACAGGAGGCAGCTGGAAGGGAAGACACTCCCGCACTTTGTGTAGACAGAGCAAAGAAATAGTTTTCAAACCCTGTACAAGTGACTCGTTCTCAGCTAACAACAAAATCAAGTAAGGCCAGAGGAAACCAATAGTAAAACAAAACAACGGCAACTAGCATGCATTTGTCTCCAGTTTTAGAAAAGTTTCCACTCCATTCCTTTTTTAAAGTTTTTTTTTTTTAATTAGGTATAACATACACATAATATCTGTGAACCTGTAAACCATATTAGAAGAATTCTTTCTTCCATCATTCCCCAGCACCTGGCTTGAAATATAGTTTGGCTGGCTGGTTGTCTATTGCTATAATGCCTATGAACGGAACCTTGGACCTGGCTTCTTTTTTTCTCAGCTTCACCCATGGTTGTGCATTTGCAGGTGCTTCATCCTCTCTGCAGTATGATGTTCCACTCATAGAAATCCGACATCTCACCAGGCAGTGGTGGCACATGCTTTTAACCCTAGTACTTGGGAGGCAGAGGCAGGTGGATTTCTGAGTTCAAGGCCAGCCTGGTCTACAGAGTGAGTTCCAGGACACCCAAAGAAACCCTATACAGAGAAACCCTGCCTCAAAAAACAAACAAACAAACAAACAAAAAACAAAAACAAAAAAACAAAAAAAGAAAAGAAAACTCCCAAAAAAGAAATCCAACATCTCAGTAAATCCCAAAAGCCTAGAAAAGTTAACAAAGCAGGGTATGGCAACAAGAGCATGCAGATACAAATCATTTAATCATTTTCTTCAAATCAAAGCAAGTGTTTGGTTTCTGTGTGTGTAAAGTATGTACAGGTGTGTGCATTGTACTTGGTATAGGTCGGAGGCTGATCATCGGAATCTTCAACTGCTCCCCACTTTACACTTGTGTGTGATGTGTGTGCATACTCACTCGCACAAGTGTGGGTGCACACGCAGAGGTCAGAGGACCACCTTCAGTTTTCCTCCCACCTTGAGGCAGTTCACCACTGCATATACCTGGTTAGCTAGCTGCAAGCACCCGGAACTCTTCTTCCATTTCACTGCAAAAGGCCTGGGATTCTCGAGCATCAGACCTAGATTTAGTTCTGCAGATTCAAATTCATTCTTGCACAGTCAACCCTTTATTATTCACCCATCTCCCCAGCCCTTCCACTTAATTTTTTTTTGAGACAGAGTTCCTCACTGAACTTAGAACTCACCAATTTGTTAGCCTGGCTGGCCTAGTGGCAGGAATCTTCTTGTCTCTGTCTCCCCAGGAATGGAATTATAAGCACACAATACCACAGCCGACCGTTTACACTGGTACTAGGGATCTGATCAGGTCCTTGTGCTTGCATGGAAAGCACTTTGCCAACTGAGCCATATCCCTAGCTCCTAGGTCAAGTATTTGAACCATCTAAACATACAGGAATGAAAAAAAGTCTCCCACGGCTTCCACCAGCCTGTATGCCTAACAGCCTAAGGACTATATGTAGAGACCTAGTATGTAACTTAGGACTAAGGAGCTTTCCTAGGAGATTCAGCTTCAGCTCAGTGTCTGCCTACCCTCCCCGGGCAGCCAGCCTAAAACCTTAGAACTCTCTCCCTTTTTCCACAGCTGAGCTGGGCCGCCTCATCTACACACCAAGTAAGAGTCCAGGACTGAAGCAGGCTAGCTGACAAGCTTTGGGGGATTTACCTCCAAGTGTGAGGACAGTAACGGAAGTCAATCTTCAGTACACTAGCCCAAGTGCTGTGAAAAAACCCAGCATTTTCAGCAAATGTAGCCAGCCACCCAGAACACTTCCCAGATCCCTACAGCTTACTGTCTCCATACTCCATTAATCCAATTATTCCCTTCCTTGTTAGGAGATGACATGGAGACACACATAATTAGTGCAGTATCTTACATTCTCATTTAATTTGAGGAGATCTATGGTAGACTTAAATCCAGACACATCTGCTTCTATTGCTGCTGCATTCAATTTAAAGCAGGCACAAACTTAGCTATGACATCCCTGTGTGCTGTTATTAAAGCCATATATCTGCAGTGATATCATCAAACAATTCCCGATGTTCAACTTCTTTATTGTTTTCATGTACAAGGAGTATTTTGTCTTATCTTTCACTTAATTCTCTATAAACTAGTGAACAATAAGCCCATGAGCTTATTAAATAAGAATGCATTTTACATTTGAAAAATAAAATGTCTGGTGAGCAGATTTATATGCAGGAAGCTTAGGTTGGAATCAGTAATGACTCCACACTCATGGGTACCATCAGCTTTGAGCATTTGAAGAATTTCTGTGGGTAAATGACAAATCCTTAACCACTCTAAAGATGATGTCACAGCTAGGGAGATCAACAATGCACAGAAAATTAGTTCAACAGGCCAGGCATGGCTCTGAAGTGCTGCAGATTCTGTGGGAGTTGAGATCATCACGCTTGGGCTGGACGGGAGCTTCATCTGTCTCTAACCTATGGAGGGAGTGGAAGATGTTCTGGAAGGTCAGGTACCATTTGATTAACAGGACAGTGGGGCATCCCTGAAGAAACTGTGCGAGCAAAGGGTAAAGATGAGCTCATGAGTGTGTAAAGCACTGACTTCTGTTTAGGGGACAGTCAGAATAGGAGAAAGCCACATCAGTAGGATGGATGGCCAGAGACAGTGCCAATATAAAGAACCCCCAAAATGTCAAAAATCTCATAGGTTACTTTCTAAACAAACAAACAAACAAACAAATCTACAGCCATTCCCTGCCATCCTTCACTCCTTCCTTCTCTGCTGTGGCTGCCTCCAGCACCTATCACCACCTGGCACTCTCCCTCCCTCTGTACAGCGGACTCATTAGACTTTAATGTGTTATCCCACGTCTGGAAATGCAGAAGAAATAACAGTGGTCAATAAGCGCTGGCTGCTGAGTCAGCACTCAGGTTACAGGGCAGTTACTGACATAACTGGGTAGTTACTTAGTTCACATCAGAAACGGTGCTGACTGCATTTAGAAAGCATGAAGAATAAGGCAAGGGCCAGGAATTTTAATTTGTGGTATCACAATCAGACTTCAAAGCCTCACCTGATCCATTTTTAAGACTGTTAACAGTCAGCTGGGGTTGGGGTTGGTGGAGTTGACTATCCACAATGATAGTATGAAATGGCATAAGAGGCCCTAGTGGCTTTCCTTGGGGATATTTCCCTAGGAAATTAGAATTACCAGCCATCACAACAAATGGCTTGCTGGGCATGGTGGAACAAACCTATATGCCTAGCCCTTCCGAACCTGAGGCCAGTATTGTTGAATTTAAGGCTAGCCTGGGGTTCACAGTAAAACCATCTCAAACAAACACACAAAACAAACCCAACTCAAAACACCACCAACTGCTACAAGATAGCATCTTCACCTTACTAGGATAAGAAAACAAACAATGCTTTAAGGAAAGTCTGTATCAGAATACATGTAACTATAAAAGGAGAAGACAGTGCCCTCTCCTTTTCTGATCTTTACTAAGATAATGTACTGACCATAGTGTTGGTGAGACACTTACTTCTTCATAGACATATCTTGTTTGACAGAAACAAATTTCTTATGCCTTTCTATGTTGGGGAAATAAAATTCCTGTTTGACAATCTTAGGAAACAGGCAACCTAAATTTTGTCAGTGGCCATAAAAACTTACTTGGCAACGTTTATGCTTTTTTTTTTTGGTTTTTGGTTTTTGGTTTTTGGAGACAGGGTTTCTCTGTGTAGCCCTGGCTGTCCTGGAACTCACTCTGTAGACCAGGGTGGCCTCAAACTCAGAAATCCGCTTGCCTCTGCCTCCCAAGTGCTGGGATTAAAGGCCACTGCCCGGCTTTGCTTCATTTTTGAAAGAAGCAACAACTCTTAATATCTACAACAGTAAGCTATGTTTGCCTTAAATATAGGAAAGAAACTGTAAAAATTTTACAATTGCCATAAAATACATTTAAAATCACTGCCTTTCTTCTCTCCTAAGCCTGTTCCTTGCTCACTTTCTGCCTTTTGTTAGAACTTTAAACCTAGGCTATTTTCTAGGACTGTTATCATCGCTACTAAGTGAAGCTGGGTGTCTCTGCTGCTGTAGTCATCTGACCAGTAAATTACTCCCGATTGCAGTAAAGCCTGTTTCATACGCACGCACACGTTCATATTCTCTCTTTCTCTCCCCCCGCCCCCCTTCTCTAACATAAAATTAGGAATAGTGCAGTTCATCCAGTGTGGGTTTTGGTAGTTTCTTTTATTGAAGCAAAATTCACTCAATGGCATTCATCACTTGCTTATAATCCATGATGGGTACACCATGTGACTACATAGTCTCTGGAGAATTTCTTCAGTAGAAATTTAGGAAAATAAATAGACCACAAAATGTTGTACTATTTACAAAACCAACACAAGAGGTGTCAAGTGCAAGAGAAAGGACTGTTTCTTTCCTATCTGAGCCACTAGCTATCTCTCTATAGACTAAATCAGACACAAAGCTGTATTTTGAGAGGTAGGGGTGAGACGACAGCATGGAATTAATTTATGGCTATCAGGGTACCGGAGTCTGCATTTTAAACAAGTCCTGAGCTGGTTCTAACACAGGTGTGGTCCATTAGTGCCGTCTGAATACCTAGAAAGGTGCCCTCCTCTTCCCAGGCAGTCCATGCCCAAGCTGTGCCTTACATACACTCTCTATATAAACCCTGTAGCAGGGTTTACACTCTGAGATTTTCACTTCCCAGGCAAGACACTTGCTAAACACCAGGGAGGGTTTGTTGGAGTGACTTTAAAAACAAAACAAAATAAAACAAAACAAAAAAAACTTTGTATGAAGGCGTGTTTCTGTATTTTCAATAGTTAATTCTGTACTGGCAGAGAGCCAAGCTCAGGAAGGATTCTGGTATTATCATTTTCTATGGCCAGTCAACTGGGTTTTCTATTTTGTAAACGTTCCTTCTTTCTCATCTGCCTAAAGGTAATCTAGAGATGTTATCAGAGGATGCGTTGTTGCTGATAGATTATAAACAAAGAGCTGATGGCCAATAATTGGGCAGGAAGTAGGGGGCAGAACTTCCAGGCAAAGGAGTGACCCAGAGAGAGGAATGCATTAGAGGGGGAAAACGACAGCAGACTCCCAGGGGAACAAACTGGGCCAGCGGGGAGCAGAGTGGTCTATATAGCCATCTGGGTAGATCTTTGAGCTTAAATTTAAACAGCAGCTGGGAGCCTGCCCCAGTAAAAGCCTAAGCTTAAAACTGTAACAATCTATTGCCATTATTCATACTGCAGGTGGGTCAAAGCAAGTCCCGCTATAAGGCTTGCTTGTTGTTGTGTATGTTGTGCATTACTATGTTTATGTATGTGAGTGTGGAGGACAGAAGAGGGGGTTGGGTCCTTCAGAACTGGAGTTACAGGCAGTTGTGAACCATAATATGGGTGCTAGGAACTGAACTCTGCAAGAACAGTAAACACCCTTAGCCACTGAGTCACCTCTCCAGCTCCTGGAATCATTAAGTTATTAACACTGTTTACGTACTTCCAAGACCATTTTAAAATCTTAATCTACTTGGCCCAGCTGATCTGACATAGGTAGTGTGGTCAATGTTAATAGAGCTTTGCCAACATAATATCCTTTCCAAATCTTAGAAGCAATGCTTGAGCTGAGCTGCATAAAGTCATGTCTGTTTTTAAACCTAAGTGGCTGTAATTGTCTCTCTTAAAAGAGTTATATGGAAGTCGAGTATGATAGCAAAGTAACACTACTTAGCTCAGTACTAGGCACACATGTGTCTTCTGCCCTTTAAATGTATCACCGCTTAGAAAATGTGTTCCAACCCACTGAGCCCACATCTCCCTATCCCATCTGGCAATGAAGCTCAATGATAGAGCCAGCACTTGCCAAGCATGAATCCTTGGTTTGATCACCACCAAAAAAATAGAACAGTCTTTCTGTCTCTACTGAGTCCCAATGTTGATGCTTGTTCACAGCAAAACATTTGTTAATTTTCCCAAATCTTTATAAGCCCTTCATGTGTAAGAAAATACTTTGTTATGGGCAGTTGTAAACTGAAGTTCATATCTCAAACAGGTTTTTGGAGACCATATCCATTCTAGGTCTATGGTGCCACTATGGGCAATGGTATGGTGAATGAATGAGTTCAGTATAGAATTAAACAATGGTACAATCGTGGAATCCTCGTTTGAAAATGCTGGCCTTTAAAATTAACAAAATAAGACACTAAAAGCCAAAAGGGGTTTTTAAACCATCTAATAGGTTTAAAAATAAACTAGAAAAAGCTTAAATCTCAAGGTTAATTCCTACTTTATGGAAAGAAATTAAGCATTCCAAAGCAAAGGCAAAAGGAGAACAAGAGAATAAATATTATATGACATTAATCACAATAAGGAGCGCTTTCATCCTGGTTGAAATATATTCTTAAATCAACTTCAAAATGTAGCTGCATTTGTAGGCTTAACAGCATGAAAGCCACAGGACGGTAATTAACATAATACATCATCTTGTGGACTTTTCATAGAATCTGACAGGGCCCGTTGAGATATTGCTTATTAGAGACCACAGAACACCCCTACCATCACCCCCTTTTTATTACACTGCCAGGCACTGAATCAAGAGTACCTTCTGATGTGTCTGAATATCTGCCACTGGTGTAATATATAAACTATACAGTGCGCTACTGCCAGCAGACTTTGAAATACAGCGTAGCATATACAATTCCCAGAAACAATCTTGCTTTTCACTCTTACTTTCCTAGACTGGAGGCAAGGCTGAAGACACATAAATTCATTACAGAGTCAACATTTACATTTTTTCACAGCTTCAGTAATGAAGCCACAGCTGTACCCTCACACCACTAGTCCTTCTACAATTCCTTCTTTACTGATTCAACTATACAGCACAGAGTATCTTACACAGGCATTTTCAATCAACCCATACATGTTTTCCCAGTGCTTTTAACATGATCCCTAAAAGAAAAAAAAATTGAAAGATTCAATAGTAAACCATTTCCCAGAGTAAAAATTAGTCTCTTCAGAGTTCAGGAATCTAGCCTTGACAGCACCACACCTCAGTGAGCTGCTGCACCCTTGACTTCACTGTGCACACCTAACTTTTAATTTCTAAGTATCTCAGCTTTAGAGAAATAGATGGTTAAAAGAGCAATTATGGAGCTGGAGAGATGGCTCAGCAGTTAAGAGCAGTGACTGCTCTTCCAAAGGTCCTGAGTTCAATTCTCAGCAACTACATAGTGGCTCACAACCATCTGTAATGGGATCGGATGCCCTCTTCTGGTGTGTCTGAAGACAGCGACAGTGTACTCATAAAATAAATAAATATTTTTTTAAAAAAAGCAATTATTCATATGAAGAGATTTTAGGATAATATAAATCCCCCCAGGAAATTAAAAAAAAAACAGCAGAGATTAAAACAACAACAACAACAACAAAATCAAAACAAAACCTCTCCAAACAAAAACCCTACCCATAGATCCCACCCCGAGAGATTGTCACTGGATACATTTTGATTTTCCAATTCATATTCTCCTTCCTTTAGTGAAGTGGAAACTTCTGGTTTTTTGTTTGTTTGTTTTTTGTTTTAAGACAGTTATGTCAAATGATGTTTTGTTGGGGCACACAGGTGAAAGGATGTTTTGCTAAAGCAGATACATGAAGGAGTGTTTCGCTGAAGCAGAAACAGGTGAAAGGACACATGATGTTAAGAAATATAAATATGGCCGGACAGTAGTGGCACATGTCTTTAATCCCAGCACTTGGGAGGCAGAGGCAGATGGATTTCTGAGTTCAAGGCCAGCCTGGTCTACAGAGTGAGTTCCAGGACAGCCAGGGCTATACAGAGAAACCCTGTCTCAAAAAAGCAAAACAAAAACCACCACCACCAACAACAACAACAAAAGAAATATAAATATGACTCAGCAGATGGTGGACAACGCTGTGTGGCATTGGTGCACCTTGCCATTCCTTACTGGTCATCGTTTCATGACTTCATAGAAAGAAATCACCAAAAAACTTCTGGTGGTTTTCTGGCAGCTTCTTGCCCCTTCTGGGACTTGGGCGGACTGGCAGAATGAAGTGGAAGTTTCTCAATGTGTCAGCCGATACAGACTTACGTGATGTTTTGCTGAGGCAAGACCCGTGGGAGGACACGTGATGTTTGAAGGGAGTATAAATAGGACTCTACAGACAGTGGCGGTGGGCTTACATATCTAGCTTTGTAACGCTTTGTTGGTCTCAAGTCTTTGCTGGTCTTCACTTTGTTGAGAGGCAGGACAGAGAACTTCTGGCAGTCCTGCTGGTCCTAGTTGCTCCTGCTGACTCTCGCCCATTCGGCAGTCCTGGCTGCTTCTCCTGGGTCCTGCCACTGCTACTGATTGACTATCCTGACACTACTGAACTAGACTGCTGGTATCCTGACAACTGGAGATTAAAATCGCTCCAAGGAACTTCTTCTGAACAGTGTACAGCAGAGCCTAGAGGCTTCTTCTGGATCTCCTGCTGCTACTGATTTGTGAATGGTGTGAGTGGATGCGAGCTACCACTGCTGATTTGTGTAAACTGAACTGCTGATATCCTAATAAAGTAAACTGGATTTGCTCCAAAGGACTATTTCTAAACAGGTCCACTTCCCCCATACCCTAACAACCTTTCTTTTCCACTACCTCTGGTGGGTGGAGGGCTAGAAGGAATGTTAAAGCATTTAAGAACCCTTATTAAAAGTAGGTTTAAAAAATGTAAGCCAACACTTTAGTGCTGAGGAACCCAAGATGTTGCATAAAACTAGCAAAATGTTCTACAGCTTGACCCATACCCTCACACCTCAATTTAACATTTAATTACAAATACTTCCCTTTAATTACCAAGAATAGAGTCCACTCTGTTCTAATTGCAGTCTTTGTTTTCTTTTTGTGTCCTATTTTGTTTTTCCCTGGAAATACTGCTTTCTCATACACTCAAGAAGAAATCCGGGGCTAACACAGCCTGGCTAAGATACCATTCCTGATACACTCCTTCCTACTAAGAATTTGGAGTTGAACTTACCATCCACAGTTAACTGAGAAATCTCTTCCTCACTTGACTCTAGAACACTCGTTATGCCCACTACCACACTGGTTCACCTGTTCACACTGCAGCAAGAACAAGACTTCTAGGGAAGACACAGAGGGAGCCACTATGACGAGCCAGGATGTGCTGGGCAGATGCGAGAGAAAGAGAAGCAGAACAGTTTGAGCACCGTGAAGGCATGTGGAACTGGAGATGTGAGGGGGGACAGGAATAGCCTGATGTGAGTAGCCTGCCCTGCCACCTGAGGTTCTTGGCCATGCAGCAGCAGGGGTCTGTGTCAATGTCTCTGGCTTCTTTTACCACCAAAGGTCATTCAGAAGTCCCTGGTCTGGGCTGCCACCTGGTACCATGTTAACGTCCAAGAGCTGTGCACTTGGAAGAGCAGGTCCTGATGGCCAGAGCACAGGTGAGCTGGCCCCTCATACACTGTGTGGTGGCATGGGCGGGGGAGAAATGCCTGCAGCACTTGGGAGAGCAGTCCATACTTCCATTGGGCAGTGTAGTACAGCTGGCTCTGATGGCGAGGGTGTAGGAGAGTGGGCACCAAGGGCAGGAGAGCAGGACCTCTGGTCCTGTCCTTGAAGGTTGCAGCTTTATGTGAGCTAGCCTGGGCAGTGCTGGAGAGCTCACCCTGGTGGTGTGGATGTGGGAGAGCTGGTTGGCTGACCAACTGAGCTGCTATCCAGGGCCAGACCCAACATCTACTTCACCTATGAACTGCTAGAGAACATGAAGGGGCAGGTCCTATAGATCCAAAGCTACCCAATCTCCACACAGGGCAACAACAGGATATCCCAGAGGAATCCAGGTGAGGATCCAGTATTAATAGTGTAGCAGAAGCCAGAGGCCTCAAACCAGACCAATGACTCATTACAATGAACACTAGCAAGCAAAGCTATTTGGGCAAAAGTGTACGTGTATGAAGAGACAGGGAGGTGAGTGGGATTAGAGGGCATGATATGAAATTCACAAAGAATGGGGGGAAAGTCGTCTAAATTCCACGCATGTCCAGGCTGCTCTCCTGCTCAGCCTCCACAAATTCCTCTCTCAAGCCCTGATCCACCACACCAGTCCCACCTTCACTCCCACCCACAGTGGCTTCTGTTCAAGTTTTCAAACGTCCTCTTCTTTCAGCAACTTAGGAGTATCTCTATTTAAAGTTTATACAACACGAGTCCTCCTTCAGGAAGACACCTCTGCCCCCCCATTTCTCATGGTCTCTTCCTTCATTCACAGCCACAGGCCATTCCACAGGGATCTCCCCAAAGCCTCCCCTGACCCCGACTCATCCTCACACCTTTCCTACCATAGCATCTCTAACAATGTGTGCGACACACCTGTATGAGTATCTGGCTAACATCTGTGACAGAACCTTAGAGTGTGAGCTTCATGGAGTAAGGGGTGTTTTGTTTTCACATGGATGCATCATCCATGTCTGAAGTGAAGAACAGGAACTGATAAACACATAAGTGAATTAGTGAGTATCAAAACATATACAATAGAACTGTTAAGAAAAACATAAAGCCACAAGGAAACAGAAAGCTATGTCCTATTCTTTTAAAAGTGATTTACTGGGCTGGAGAGATGGCTCAGCGGTTAAGAGCACTGACTGCTCTACTAGAGGTCCTGAGTTCAAATCCCAGCAACCAGATGGTGGCTCACAACCATCTGTAATGGGATCTGATGCTCTCTTCTGGTGTGTCTAAAGACAGCTACAGTGTATTCACATACACAAAACAAATAAGTCTTCAAAAAAAAGATTTATGGAAAAAAGTGACTTATTATTTCCTTTGGTGAAGGTGTGTGTCAGTGAGTGTGGAAGTCAGAGGACAATGTTTGGGAGTCAGTTCTTTCCTTACAGCACGTGAGCCTTGGAGATTGGATTCAGGTCATCTGGACTGTTAACGAAGTGCTTTCACCTGCTGAGCCACCTTGAAGGCCATATGTCCTTTTCCTTTCTAGAAATCTTACTATTTGCATGTCTGTTTCAACTTTCAACAAAATACATTCAGTGGTGCAACCTGGGAGGCACAGCTTCAAGTGCTCTGCACATGTGCACTGTGGCTGTCAGACCCGGATTTCATCCCTTCTGTGAGGACAAACAGAGTAGCTGGAGACTAGAAGTAGGAAAGAAAGAGGAGCTTTGGCGGTGAGATGTCTGGAGGACTCCAACAGATAAGATGCTAGTCCAGATGTAGAACTCCGCCTTACAGGTAAGGAGGCTGCCGAGACACAGGAAGGAGAACCATCACCTTGGTCAAGAGAGTGAGCCTGGGCACCAGACTGCCAGGGTTGGAACCCTATGCTTCCCACCTCATTATTACAGCATGAACTTCAGTAACTTCCATCTTCCTGTGACTTAGCCTCTCCACCTGCAAAGTGGGGTTTGTATCATTCTATTATCACAGCATTGCAAGAGCTGAATTAGGTAATTTTGAAAAGGAATTAGAGATAATGAGCACCTCAGCAGTGTTGGCTGCTACTGTTTACACTCCCTGGTCAATGAGCTAACCAGCAATGACCCACATTCTGAAAGGGGGTTGGATAAGCATCATTCTGTCAGGTGCATGATACTTTGGAGGCAAAGGCAGGAGGATTTCTCTACGTTCAATGCTGGCCTGGTCTACGTAGTAAGTTCCAGGACAGCTAGGGCTATATGGGGCAACCCATCTCAAAACATCCAAGAATCAGCCCCGTCATCAGTTCATTAGTACAACAGAATTGAAGAATGTGACAGTACCTGTCATGAGCTTGTCCAATATCTCTGGCTTCAACAACTGAGAACATACATAACACGAGGCATCATATGATGGGCATGAAATGAATCATGATATCCACTATACAAGTTACCAGAAACTTCTGATTAGAAACCACTTCTTCTCTTCCGTTTACACCTCATTTTACGACTGCATATTTTAGTCAGTATAAATAAAAAAAAAGAAGACATCTTATATAGAAAATGCATAATAATGCAAAAAACCAAAAGCAGCTATTAATCAACCTGAAGTAAAAGATGTATGGTACATAAAGCAGAAGGAAAACAAATAACATAAAAATGGAAATGTGTAAAACTCTAATAAATTACCTCCTTCTGAACAGAGTTATTAATATTCATTAAATTCCACACAAGAAGCAATAACCTAATGGACAGAAGGAAGATGCTAATTTCTCTAAGTGGGTCAATGATGACAACAGAGCACATTCTAGAAAACCTCGCTGCAAAATAAAAAAGGTTTTCCTATGTAGATCAGCATTCTTTTTTTGTTTTGTTTTGTTTGTTTTTTTGTTTTTCGAGACAGGGTTCCCCTGTGTAGCCCTGGCTGTCCTGGAACTCACTCTGTAGACCAGGCTGGCCTCGAACTCAGAAATCCGCCTGCCTCTGCCTCCCAAGTGCTGGGATTTAAGGCGTGCACCACCACCGCCCAGCATAGATCAGCATTCTTAAGAGAAAATAACGGCCTTTGACAATAATGCGGTTCCTTCCCATAATAGTGAACAACTACACAGTGAGCTACACACTCAAGACTACAGTGATCTGGAAAAGAGAGATTCCAGACATTGTTTTCAAAAAAGACGTAACTGTGTGCTTTGAATCAAATCTCAGTCAGATTCATAGAAACAACAGCTATTATAATTTTTATATAAAGTCATTTTTTTCTTGAATGAAATTTAGTCATTAAAATAAGTTCTGTAAGTTTACTTTAACTCTTAGCTACACTTACTTTATTTACTATGTTAGAGGCCTGCAAACCTTCTTGATTATACATCTCTACGGAAAAGCTGATTTTTTAAAGTTAACTTTTCTAGTTGGTATGCAAAATAATAGTAATGAAATTATGACATTTCAATACACAATTGATCATTGGTAAAAATTATTTTGAGTTAACTCCTCCAAGAGTGGTGCCCCACCTCACTGCCTTTCTATCCACCCTGCTGTCATTCAATATATTAAGAACCAATGAACTTGAATTCTTAGTATAAATAAAAAGTGGCAAATCTAATATTTTCTTCGGGTACTACAACAACAGATCATTGTGTGACTATATATTGTAGACCACTGAGCTATATGCTAAAGACACTGATTTGCTACTTCAGTATTATTTTGTACTTATATTTTATTATTCTTCAATTATTATGAGCTATATGTACTTCTATAGGGAAATCAACAACTTTGTTCCTATAAATCACTTTAGATGAAAAAAGAGGTGAATAATGGTTTATTGACTTGTACATACATAATCATACCCAAGTAGCAAGATTTACTAGTCACTGCTGAGCCGAGTGAGAAACATATGGATGCTTCTAATGTTTTAAAATTATCGTATTAAATATGGCCACACAATAAAAATATACTCATGATCATCATTCATTACAGAAGTGTAAACTCAAACCACAATGAGATACCGTACTTCACATCCAGTTTTGATTTAGTTATAATTAAAGGTAAAACGCAACATACATTGGCAAGGATCTAGAAGTTAGAGCCACATATGCTGATGGAAAATGAAACAGCACAAGCATTTAACAGAAACTGTCCAGCAATCCTCACAGTGGCAACATAGAGGTACTACTGTGTGATCTGCCAAGCTCACCCCTAAGGTCCATGCATAGAGAACTGGAAACATCTGTCCACATGAAAACCTAAAGCTAAGTATTCACAACTTCGATGTTTCCATTAAGAGATAAAAGGCAGAAACAAGAAGTGAGCTGTCCCAAACGCATGTGCGTGTGTGCAGCACTAACTGGACTGATGCGTTACTACTGGATGGCAAAAGGAGGATTTGAAGTTGGGAGGTAGACATGGGGGGAGAGTCCAGGAAGGATCAGATGGGAAAGTTGGGGTGAATAAAATATATGTTGTAGGGCTGGAAAGATGGCTCAGTGGTTAAAAGCACTGGCTGATCTTCCAGAGCACCCACCCAGGTTCGATTCCCAGCAACCCCGTGGTGGCTCACAACCATTCATAAATCCTGCTCTAGGGGAGCTGATACTCTCCTCTGGCCTCCATGGATGCAAAGACATATGCAAATACCCATATACATAAAATAAAAAATACAGATCACAAACAAACATGAGTGAAATTCTTAAAGAATAACATTTCCTAATGTTCTTCTTTTTGATAAAAATCAAAAGAGCCTAAATAAAAATTAGAGATTGAACGTAAAGGTGGAGAAAAGCAAGAGGGATGGAGCTCATGAACACTAGCCAGTGGTGAGAGAGGCGCAATTCTGGGACTATATTAGAAACCATCAGCGGCCGGGCAGTGGTGGCGCATGCCTTAGATCCCAGCACTTGGGAGGCAGAGGCAGGCGGATTTCTGAGTTCGAGGCCAGCCTGGTCTACAGAGTGAGTTCCAGGACAGCCACAGCTACACAGAGAAACCCTTTCTCAAAAAAAAAAAAAAAAAATTAGTGGACTTAGATGGGTCAATTTTATGTACACAAATTGACTGCAAAGGCTAAAAGGCTGTTCACCAAATCCATTGTCTTCATTTCCAGATCCTGCCAGTTATACATGTCTAAGTCTAAGTCTCTTACAGTGGGGTTTTAGAGTGGGTCTCTCCCTCCAGTGTTATCTGAGTCCGTTTGCACTTGGCTCTGGTCGTAACAACTCATTTGACTTGCTAACTCTAGACATAGTCCTGTCCAACCTGCAGACTCCCACCAAACAAATCCCTTTCATTCCTTTCAAATTTTGTCAGTTCTGAAACTAATAATTTAAATGAAGAAAGGGTGGGCTTCCAGCTACCACTGAATCAATCATTCTGTATAAAAATCATTTACAGCTGTGTTGATTTTTTCTCAGCCTTTGAATTTGTGTTCCTGAGCTAGTTATGTGTTGGCTAAGCTGTCTGAGATCAGAGGAGCTGGGAAAAGTCTAACAGAAACTGAAGCAAAGTATCACTTTCTCAATTTTTTTTTTTGTCATTTAAAAGCTCTTAAATTTAAGAAGAAACTCATTGTAAAGAATGAAAATAGAAAAATGTTTCTACCTGACTTTGCTCAAAAGTCTGTCCTTAGTTCTCATTTTTCAGAAGTACCTACCATAAAGAAGCCAGTTAAAAGCTGGGTGAGGTAGAGAATGCCCTTCAGTCTCAGCACTCGGGAGGCAGAGGCAGGCATCTGCATCCTGATCTATGTAGTAAGTTGCAAGATAGCCAAGAGCTACATAGTGAGACCCTACAAAAGAAGGCTTTAAAGCTATTAAATGTTAGATATAGTCTGTAAATTGCAATATTAAAAGTTGCTTTCTAAGAGCTAGGGAGATGGCTAGTGGTTAAAAGCAGTGGCTACTCTTGCAAAGGACTTGGATTGGATTCCTAACACCCACATGGTAAGTTACAACCATGTAACTCCAGTTCCATGGGCACTGATACCCTATTCTGGCCCCCCTGGGCACTAGGCACACATATAAGTACATAGACATATATCCGGGCAAAACACTCATATGCATGAAATAAAATAACTGAAAAAAAAATGAAATTGCTTTCTACTGCATTAACAATACAGCTACAAACACCAAAATGATACATTTCAACCCTTGTTGCTTTGACTTAAGAATTATAACCTCTGTGAAGCATGGTGTTTCACGTCTTTAATCCTAGCACTTGGAGGCAAAGGCAGGAGGATTTCTTGAGTTCCAGGCCATCCAGGGCTACACAGTAAAAGATAGTAATTTTAAATCTTAGAGCCAGGTTACCAGTTGTCTGCAAAAATAAATTTACAATTTTAACATAACCAGGCTCATTTGTAGCAGAGGAGAAAATGTCCTGAATAAATTATGAGGACTGGCTAAGAAAGCCTTGGCTTTCATTTATCACAGCAGCTTAATTGCTCATCTAGCCACTCCCTCTTAGTCATAAATCACCCTACAACAGTCCTAATAAATGTGTTATCTAAAGACAACCAATTTAGTCTTACAAAGTCATTCAATTTGATTAACAATATCATGCTTTAGCAATTATTTGGAACTAAGTTTGCTCTTTAAAAATTTTTTTAAAAATTGTTTTTGAGACTGGGGTTTGACAAGTAGCCCACATTATGCTGAAGCTAGCCATCCTGCTAAATTCAGCCTTGTAGGGATCACAAGCAGAGCCGCCGAGCCAGCTCAGAACAACCCAGGTTATTCTGAGAGGGCAGGACTGGGAGAGGTTGTTCACACTGCTGTTAGTGTCATCCAACCTGAACATGGCCTCCTGAACCTCACAGTGGGCATTTGCTTAATTAGTAGGTGAATGAGTGGTTGTAGCATGCCTTAGAACCTCGTCCACATAGGAAACTGCACACGTGGCTTTACTGAAGATTTCTGTGTCCTGGAGATGTGCCTTTAAACAGGGAGCGTGTAGTTAACAAGGATCCTCAGAGCCCTCTACACTCTGCCCTTGACAATGATCTATCCCCTCTTCTCCAAATGCCGTCAGCCTGCTATTTGTGAGCAGTCACTCTTACCTGGGTCACTAACACCTATAAAACATGTTCCTCTAAGACAATGAACTGTTTGGGCACTATGACATCAGTGGTACAGCTTTCACACCTGACCCCAGCTTGTCTCTCAGCACAAGCCTGCCATCTCCCTTGAATCTGTTCTCAAGCCACACTCAACTCCTTGCCTTCTTTGATACTCTTCATGTGTCCACAAGTACTGTGGATACCATCTCTGCTCATGATCTCTTTGCAATGCTTTTCCATATGTTCTTGCCGAATCAACTGTTCCACATATGTATTTCACTACAACTTATGCACTAGAAATAGATGGTCTGTCTGTCTCCTTTTAATAATGGTATCCCCATGGACAGGGAATTTGACATTCATCTTTGACTGTTCATCGCCCCAGCACAAGTATTTGTCATATCACATAGCTAGCTGATCTTGAAAACTGTTAAATGCAAATGACTTGTCTAGAGGCTTAGTGGGGGTGGGGTGGGGAAAACTAAGACACATGGCTTTCTTGCTCCTGATATACAAGCTAGGCTTTATGTCAAAGTCTAGCTACTTTTAAAAAGGCTTCTCAGAAAAATAAATGATTCTTTAAATCTTTTGGGGATATAATTTAACACCTAACCTGTGGACAAGGAATGGGCATGACCTGGAGATAAACGGGGGAGAGAAAGCAACAGTTCAGGCTACAATCAGAATCCACTTCTCTTCCTAAGGAGTGCCTGAGCAAGAGAGCGAGCGAGCAAGGGAGCAGAGTCCCTGGAGCTCAGGCCCTCTCCTCAGTGCCTCACCTTACAATTTTGCATTTGGTTTTTATAAAGGCATTGTTAATTTGTAAATGTGGTTTCTAGCCAGCAGAAGGCATCGACTTAAAAATATCCTATTCTAAATTCTGTACAGCCAGGCTGCCTGCTACATAGTTCTCAGATAAGAACTTTTTCACAGGAAAAAAGGATAATAAAAAGACTTGAATTTGTTGACGGTCTCTTATATCTTTCAACACTTCTGTCTCACGCTTTTCCTGTAATAAATATGAGAAAGGGTAAACAGAACTTTCTTGGAAGAAGACACACACCTTGGAGGAATGTGGCAACATAGAAGCAGAGTTCATGCATATGTACATGCAAGTATGTGTACACATAAGTATACACATTTTACATATTCCTATCCTTTAACATACTGTTCAAGTGCATGCCAGTGGGTCTCTAAAGGGATAACCTTTTCTGCCCATATAAACATCTTACACTTACTACACATAGCAGCAGTAGGTAGCTCTCTCTCTGCCTATGCCCATCTCAAGTACAGGACTTCCAAGAACATTCTTGTCCTGGAAATTTTGTCCTGACTCCTCTCTCTAGCTATGTGGCTAACCAATGACTGAAGTTAATATTATTTCTAGGGTAGAGGCCTGACTAGGGCCTAAGACTGGATTGGGAGTTAGTACATATGCTGTGACATGAGTTCTATCAACTGACAGACATGACAGCAGCTAGCACAACTAACTGCACTCTACACTTAAATCAGGAGTTGGAGATGAAGCAAATCTGTACTAAGGAAGCCCAGGTTGCAAACAGCAGAAACAAGACGGCATCTGCACCCAGAGAAATGCTTGCCTGAAGATCTATAAGGCAATTCATTTTTTCCTCCGGTTTAGCTCAGTTTCTATTTTTGACAAAAGAAACCATTAATTATCCTGTCATCATGAACCAAATAACAGGAAGCAATATACACCTTTATTAATTTTTAGAAGCTCATTAAACTCAATTTTACATTAATAATTTTTCAAAGGACAGTGCACAATTGAGACTATAGAACTTCCTGCTGAATCTATTTTGTTTCATAACAAAACCCTAAGGTAAAATTTTAAGAAAAAATACACAGAGAACAAAGAAAGTAAGAACTAGAAACAGACTCAATTGTAAACAAAAATGTGATATATTAAATCACTGGAAATGGGAATTATTCAATAAATTATTCTAGAACCTTGCAGAAAATGACATCAAATCCCACCCCCAATATATTCCACTTTAGCGTTTTAAATGTCAAAAGAAAGCAAAGGAAAGGGGGACAGAGAAGAAGTAGAGGAACAAACAGATTAACTAAAAATTACTTCATTCTATTTTTTGAGTGTTTGTTTTGGCTGCACGTATGCAGAAGGCAGCACATGATCCTCTGGAGGCTGGCTTATGACTGGTTGTGAGCCACCTGTGGGTGCTGAGAAGCGCATCTTATTCTGCAAGAGCAACAACTGCTCTTAACTGCTGAGCCATCTCTCTAGCCCCAGATAACTATTTTTAATTTTCTTTTTTTATCATTGCAAATGCCTGGGATCTATGCCAGCTCTATCACTGAGACATACCACATCACCTAACTATTTATCTGATCTCAAGGTAGGGAAAGGACTTTCTGAATAAAACACCAAAGGCAGAAAAGATGTTAGATTAAACAGGCAAGAATGAAAGAATTGTTATCACAAGAAAGTTTAAGAAAATCTATACTTTCTAAGATAGCGCCAATAAAATTAGGACCCAATATACTTTCAATAGACATGCCAGACCGGCTACTCTTTCTAACATATTCAGGTTTCACTTGTCAACCCTTCAGCCAATGACAGGCTGCGTGTACAGCAGTCTCATGATCACCACACAATGGGAAACTTCTTGCTTAGTGGTCATTATACTGCACAGTGCCAGTGAAGTGCCAGGCTTGCCTGTGAGGTGAAGGGCAGCACATACCCTGTACAGAGAGCACAGCACCTGGAGGTGACCGCGTGTATTCCTTTATATGCTAACTAAAACTCTCTAAGCAGTTTAGTGTATTTCTACACAGACACAGTAAGATGAGGAAAACAGCCCTAGGTAGGTCCTTTACCAGGCACTAATGAGGAAGCCCAAGATCGTCCTGTCCCAGGAGACAGCATTTATGGCCCCCTGAAGATCTTCCAAAGAGACAAGATGTGGAGGAGGAAGACAGTAAAATTAATGATTCTGAGGTGAAAACCTCTGCTAATGTGGGTGTTTATTTCTTGGTTGAACTAAACTACCTTAAAATGCCTAAAAAAAGAAAAAAGAGAGAAACAAAACAAAACAAAACAAAAAACCCACCTCAGACTAAAGATAATAATATTTTAATTTTAAGGTTTTAATTCTTTATCTCTTCTCTCTTAACCTCTTACTCTTATCTTAACTCTGCCTTCCCCCTCTCTCCACGCAGCCAGGGCTGGCCTCTACTTTCCTATCTTCTCTCTCTCCTTTCTATAATAAAACATCTTACAACCAAAGAAAAAAAAAGAAGAGGTTTTATCTTTCTAAAATGAATTGTTTATTAAGGTAAATGTTATTACAAGAGTCAAAAAGCTTAAAATTTTTCTAAATTTTGAAGTAAAAAAACAAACAAAAAAACCTTAACAGTTGTGAGAACAAAACAGGACAATAGTTCTTGTAAGGTAATGGGAAACCAGAAGAGAAAAACAGATCTTGTTGGTTAAGGGCTCTGCACGCAGTTATGAAAGTTAAGAATAAGTTCCTGTTGTCCTGTGTTAAGTCCTTGCAAGTAAAGGTTTCCATCTGTAATTAAGAAGTGTTCCTGGTTCTTAGATCTGGTGGAAAGTGCTTGCAGTCCATTCACATGATGCATACACTGTTTGTTCCTTCTCTTTCCATTGTATCTTTTTACCAATGTGTTACAGTCACTCTCTGCCCCCTGTGAACACCTTATCTCTTCTATAAAAGGGACTTCAAGAGGCCAGCAGGAGCTGCTCTCTCAAATCCTGTCTTAGGGTGAAGCAGCCAGCTGGTCAGTCCCAGGTGCACCTCAAAATTCAGCTTGCTTTAATTGAATAGTGAATTCGGTCTTTTCTCAAGGTTCTCAGGTTTGTTTGTTTTTTGTTTGTTTGTTTGAGACAGGGTTTCTCTGTGTAGTCTTGCTGTCCTGGAACTCACTCTGTAGACCAGGCTGGCCTTGAACTCAGAAATCCGCTTGCCTCTGCCTCCCAAGTGCTGGGATTAAAGGCGTGCACCACCACCACCCGGCAGATTCTCAGGTTTAACACTGTAGGTAAGGTTGACTTTTTACAGAAGAAGACAGTTTTAAAGTGAGCTGAACACAGTTGGAGTAGTTTGCAGCCTGCAGCAGAATACAGTCATTTGCTGTGGCCTGCAGCCTGGATCCTGCTGACACACTACAAAGCCTTATAAAGAATGTTTGGGTCCCCGTGAAACCTGCTAGGCCCAGGTTTACCAGAAAATTTGGGTAGGAATCAGGTTAATGATCTTCATAAAATCAGGAGTGCTAATAAAAGACATAAACTGTTAACTAACCTCAGATAGTTTAGTTAAAACCCAAGACATAAATACCCACATTAGCCCATCCTGCACCTGCCCATGGCCATCATTAACCACTCCCTGGGTTCACTCAAAATGAGTCAGCTAAGCTTAAGAAAACTGTGTTAGATGGGAATACAGAACATCGCTGTACACTTATCTAAGTACCATTTACAATACTGCATCAATAAATGTATCTGAGATGCACTTCCCCCCAAAAGAGTATGCTAATGCTTGGCTCCTACTCACCCAAAACAACTTGGGTCCTACAAACCCCATGCATGGCGTGTGATCTAAAAACACATACTACTTATTTATTTATCTATTATATTTTCATGGTACTTTTTATTTTTAGCTATGTTTAGAGGCACCTGCCACTATACAATTCTGCCACTGTACAATTATCTCAATTACTCATTATAGTAGCATGTTATACAAGTTTGTAGCCTTGGAACACACTCATAAACATTATTTTATAAATAAAAAAGGGAACTTTAAAGAAAATATGTTACTTTTCTAACTGTTGTGACCAAATACCTGGCCAAAAAAAAAAAAAACCTTTCAGAGAAGAGGTTTGCTTTGGCTCATGTCTAGAGGATACAGTTCATCATAGTGGGGAAGGCATGGTCGTGGGTGGCTCCTTGGCAATGGGGGCCTGTGGCAACTGCTAGAACATGGAGCAGAAAAGGGGGAATGCTGGTATGCATCCGGCTCTCTCTTCTTCTTAAGTCAGCCCCCACCCACAGTCAATGGATGGTACCACCCACTTCAGAGTAGGTCATTCTTCCTTAGTTAATCCTCTCTGGAAAAGTGTGTCTCCTAGGTGATTCTAAATCCTGTCAGACTGATAAGATTGCTTTTTGTCCTAGTTAGGGTTACTGTTGCTATGATGAAACGCCACGGCCAAAAGAAAGTTGGGGAAGAAAGGGTTTCTTTGGCTCACACTTCCACATCATAGTCCATCACCGAAGGAAGCCAGGGCAGGAACCAGACAGGGCAGGCAGGAGCTAATGTAGAGGCCATGGAGGCGTGCAGCATACTGGTTTGCTCCCTCCCTAGTTCACGAAGCCTGCTTGCTTACAGAACCCAAACCAACAAACAGCCCAGGGGTGGCCTCACCCACATGGACTGGGCCCTCCCACATCAATCTTCAATAAAGAAAATGCCCTACAGATTTGCTTGCAGCCCGATCTTAGAGAAAACTTTTTACAACTGAGGTTCCCTTCTCTAGGATTACTCTAGCTTATGTCAAGTTACATAAAACTAGCCAGTATAACCTCACAGAAGGTTACACACAAGTATATTTAAAAGACAAACACAAAAATGTAACTCAGGACACAATAGGGTTTTAAATTTCATCCAAATGAGCTATACTCATAGGAATCTTGAAAGTTAATGGAATAAAGGCTACTGCTAGTAATTCTAATATAGTCTGTCCACTTTCCTTACTGCTAAAGTCTGTTGAGTGAAACAACAGAAATGATGTGAAAGTCAATGCTTTATACCTTAGCTTTTCACAACTACAGGAATTCAGTTCTGAACTGAAACAAGGATGATCTCCTACCAGGGAACAAACTTAAGAAGTATCAGTACAAGGAGTTACAGCAACATCGCTTACACTCTAAGAGACTGGAAAAGACTGGAACTGGATATACCTCCAGGTCACTAAGACTGCTAGCCTACTGAGTAAGCCTGCTTGTTTAATGTGCCTTTAAGAAAACAAACCAACTTTACTTGTCTTGGAATTTTTATGTAATAGACTTTTACAACCCAAGTTAATGCATTGCTGAAATCTTTTTTCTTTTTGAGAGGGTCTCTCTCTCTCCCAGAAGTTACTATGTAGACCAGGCTGGCCTCAGACTTAAAAAGATCTGCCTCCCCTTGGATTGCTGGAACTAAAAGGCATCCACCATGCCTTGCTCCTAGAGTAATACCTGCGTGTTTTAATAATCATATGCTTAAAACAGCAAAAACAGAAGCTGAAAGTCATCTTACAAAATGAATATCAACCATAAATGTTAAACATAGTAAGTCGTTGTTATGACATTTGTAATACTATTTGTTGTATGGATCAGTTGGGATCAGTGATGTAATTCCATGTAAAAATCTGTTAAATTATCCCTCATTCTTTTCCTGTGTAATGCTTTCTGTGCTGTTTAATAAAGTTGACAGGGAAGCCCTTTGTTAGGGAGAGACACAGAGACAAATTCACAGGGCCGCCTTCAGGTATAGATGCACACTCATACGACAGGCAGACATGGAGCGAGAAGTAAAGAATTCAAATCTGGGCTTGCTTTTGGTGAAATGGCACCAATGGGAGGGGCTCTGATTTTCTTAATGCCATACCTACATATCTGTGGTGACTCTCAGTTTATTATTAATATATTCAAATGAACTACACAATACCACTAACAATGGAATAGCTTCTCTTTGTTTTAGGCTGACTCTGAGCCATTTATCAGTTTATTATTATTTAAATAGAATTAATAAAGTCATGTAGTATTATTGTAATGATCTGATAAAGACTTAACTTTCCAAGGTATTTAAATGCCTGTTCTTAATTTTGGCTGTTTTCCCACCCAGGGCTTTTCTCTTTTGTTTAGTCCCAATTGGGTTTGATACATTAACTGTGCAGAGCCCACTTAAACTGTAATCACATACTTTTGTTATGTATATGTGATCAAGTATAAATAAATATACAAACACAGATAAGTAAATAAGTTAAAATTTAAAATTTAGAATATAAAACTTAAGTTAGACTCTAGGAAGTCAAGGTGAATTATGTAACTCTCACAAAAACAGAAATGCCAATTAGGTTTTTATTAATCTCATTGCTGTTTCCAGTTCAGTTTCTCTGAAGCCAACAGCATGTTGAAATATGTATCTTTCCTCAGAATGGTAGGCCAGAACACAAGAACCACCTTGGAAACCTGCCATTACTTCAGAGTGCTTTTCTTGAACATTCTACTGTAGGCCAAATGAAATTCTCCTTGTCAAATTCCCCTTGTGGGAGTAATGTCAGATCAATCCATGGCTGGACGCATTATATGCTATCTTTGGTTATGCCTAATTTTTATAGCTGATATAAGAGGTGCAATTGCAATAAAAAAAGAGAGCCCTAATGTAACTCGTGTATTAAAGGAATTAAAACCACTTCTTTGCTGGGCTGTACTAAAGGGTGGCCCATGCCTTTAATCTTAGCACTGGGAAGGCAGAGGCAGGGAGATCTCTGTAAGTTTGAGGCACAGTCTATAGAGTGAGTTCAAGGACAGCCAGGGCTACACAGAGAAACCCTCTCGAAAAACAATAAAAAACAAAAACCACGTCTTCTTCAAATAGGTTGAATATCTTTTCCAAATCATCATACAGTGACATTCAAATGTGGTTTACAGCTGGGTTCCACAACCTGCTTCACAGGTTAGTATGGAGAAAATGTATTTCTGAACTGTTCCATTAAAGACAACTTGAAAATATAGAAAACTTGCCGTGGGCAATGGTAGCACATGCCTTTAATCCCAGCACTTGGGAGGCAGAGGCAGGCAGATTTCTGAGTTTGAGGCCAGCCTGGTCTACAGAGTGAGTTCCAGGACAACCAGAGCTACAGAGAAACCCTGTCTCGAAAAAAAAAGAAAATATAGAAAACTCTGCCACATTGTCTCCTATTTTAAAAAACGAGGGGATAAACCAACCTTTAAGTGAAAAGTACTTCTTATACCCTCCATATATTAAAAATTATATTTCCTAGTGTAAAGAAAGATGTTTGCTACCTGATAAAGATGTGTCCTGCAATGTGAAGATTGACCTATATCTACAGGATTATACAATAATTAAAGTATAAAGTACTTTAAAGAAAGAAAGCATAATTGGGTATGGTCATGTCTGTAATTCTAGCCCTTGGGAGGTGGAGGGAAGAAGATCATAAGTTCAAGACTTTCCTATGAGAAGTGGGTGGGACAAGATGGGCAGAGGGAGAACATATTAATGAATACATAAGGAATGAACGAATGGGTGAGCGTACGAGCCTAGAAAACAGGAGAAAATACTTGCAAACCATGTAAGGGGCTTACACCAGAATACAGAAAACTCCACAGAACTCTTACAACTCAAAGTAAAAAGGAGAACCTAACTTTAAAATAAGCAAAGTATCTGAAAACTTTCAAAAGAATATATATATTGTTTCTATATATAGTTTCAATAGATACAGATATAAATATATATATATATATATACACATATATATAAGACATATATTGTGTCTGACCAATAAGAACACAAAAAATGTTCAATATTATTAGTTATTAGAATAATATAGGCACAATAACATAGCAATTTTTTGTTTGTATGTTTTAAGACAGGGTCTTCTTATGTAGGCTTGGGTGGCTTAGAACCTGCTATGTAGACCAGGGTTAGCCTCAAATTCACAAAGATTTGCCTACTTCTGCCTCCTGTGTGTTGGGAGTACAGGAGCAATTTTTAAAACAGAAAATAATATGTTGGTGGCACAGATAGAAACAGGAACCTTTGTGCATTAGTGCTAAGACTTTAAATCAAATCTTTAGAAAGCAGGTTAGTGGCTTGGAAAACTTAAAACAGAGTGAGCATATGCCCAGCAGTCCTACCCTGTTGTCTAATTACAGGCATTACCATGCCCACACAAAAATCACAGTAAATGCTCACGTAATAACTTGTATATAAATGTTCATAGTAGCAAACAGACCAAAGGTAGAAATAGCCCAAATGTCTGACCATTAGTTGAAGAAAAATAAAGTATGACATATTTATAGTAAAATGTTATTTGGCAATAAAAATTCTCTAATATGGACTAAACCTGAAAATACTACACTAAATCAAAGAAAGTAGTCACAGAAGGTTATAGTTTATATGAAATATATAGAATGAGTAAATTTATAAAGTACATTAGCTGTTGCCCTTAAGAACTGAGAAGAGAAGAGAGTGACTGCTCCTGTCACGAGCACTTTAAAGGGTATTTCTAGCGGCCAGAGGTGGCTCAGCGGTTCAGCACTTATTGCCCTTACAAAGGTTCAGTTCCCAGTACCCACATGACGATTCACAAACCAGCATTCATTTCTGATCTCCTTGGGCACTGAGCAAGCATGTGGTACACATATATACATGCACAGAAACACTCATAAAATACAAGAGGTGTCTTTTATAAAATGTGAATCACATTTCAATAAAACTGTTAAGAAAAAACACCAAAAAAAAAAAAAGCTCTATGACTTTTCAAGTAGCATACTTTCCAAAGCAACTAAAGGACACTAGATGACACTCAGCAGGAGTCATCACTGTCTGCAGGACTGTAATAGAAAGGTGCTAAGTTCCCTCTGGAGACCTCGGGGCTGACACTGAAACTGTAAATGTGTATTTGTAAAAGCAACTTATCTAGGAAGCTTCAACCAAAGGCACAGGCACCTCAGGCTGAAGGGCGTTTCTCCCAAACACATGGCTCTTTTGACAAGGATTAAATGTGCTACAGTGTTCTGCTTTTTATATTCTCTGCCTGTTCACCCTTTGTCCATAAAAGGACTTGTGTCTGTCCTTTTAGATTTGAATTGTGGACCCCAAGTATGAGCATCAAACCCCTTTATAACCTAGCTCAAACAAGCAGTGAATATTTAAACTAAAGAGCATTAGAATTAGAATTGTGGAGGTAGCAGCCATGAATGGTGATCCCACACTCTTGACAGTGAGAATGCATTGAGCTAAGCTGGTCTACTCCAGAAATGTATGTTATCTGTTCTGTTAAGTTTTAAGACAGGATCAAAAGCTTGTTTAAGAAGTTACCTGTTCCTTTTTTAAAAAATCAGTTTAAATCATCATACTAACTAAAATGAATGGCACAGGAAATTGGTTCAAATAAATAAATAAATAACCCCCCAAAAATCTATTATCATATACCTTATTCAACATTAGTTGTTGGCTTAACTACCTTGATACCAATAGGAGAAAGATTTTTTTCAAAAATAAATTTACTATAAAAAGTTCAGCTAAGGTTGGATCTGAACCTTAAGTCTGGCCATCAACAGCACAATCTTCTATTTGCCATCTCCGCTCTAAAGTGTATCTGCTGAACGGACAGTCTTCTTCAGATGGCTTCCTTCACAGTATTCCTTACATGTAATTTATTTCATTATTTCTACCTTCCTGAGAAGGAAAACGACTGCACCCTAGCAAACTGAACCAACTGTCTTACAAGTGCTGACGGCGCAAAATTCTTAGGTTCGAGGATGAGGGACTTACAGTCACCTCCGAGTTCCATACCTGGAATGCACTGCGCAGTGGCTTCAGTGGTTATGGTTGGAGCAACCGGGGGCTGCTGTTGACTGGAGCTCACTTCAGGCTCTGTATTAACAGAGGGAGAAAGGGCTACCTCACAAGATGAGACCTGGCTAGGCAAATGGGGCAGGAACTCCTCTGAAGCAACTTGCTCATCCTGTCCAGGCAGCTGCAGGGCAGACAAAGGGATACTGATCTGTTTGTTAGGATGTGATGTGCTCACAGGCATCTGCATGGTCACCTGGTGGGCAGTGCCATGGGCACCAGGGGGTCCTCTGTTTGGTGAAGCCAGAGATACCCTAGCAGTCTTTGGGATGATCGGTCTGGAGATCACAGAGGGGGACGCTGACAGAATGTGTGGGTCTAATTCCGTGTTGATGGCAGATGTTACATGGGGAATCAGTTTAGCAGACCCTATACAGGAGGGACCAGCATGAGTCTGGGGCTTGGGTTTTGCCATCTGTGTCAATGAAAGAGCCGGTCCATCCACTCCTCCAGTCAGCTCTGCATTTGCCACAATGTAATAATCTTCTGGAATCTCTTGCTTGATTTTCTTGATGATGACATCATTACTGCATTCATCGACCATCTGTCCCTGGGAACTTGAATGGATCGAAGATGGGACTATTCCTGGCCTTTTGCGAGCAATGCTTTGAGGCCTCTGGGTTTGGGGTTCAAAGTCACTGTCCTCATCTGTAACAGAAGACTCGCAAACCATGTCAAACAGCGTGTTTTCATCTTCATACTCCTCGACAGCTTCATCCAGTTCAGAAGGCTCACTGCAGTAAGAGAAGTCACAAGAGTCTCTGGTCCGGTTACAGTCCAGCTTTGCCTTCACAGGTCTCCCAGGGTACCTTTCCACAGGGCTAGTCTGTGTCTCAGAAGGCACCCCAATAATACTGGGACTATCAGAATTAAAACTTCGGTTGTCCTGGAAACAAACCCTCTCTTGGGACCCAGCTCTGCAAGTAGCTGTTAGTGGCCAGTGGTACGCATGGCCAGCACTACAGCCCCACATTGCAGTCAGGTTCCCATGGGAACCTTCAGAAAGCAAGTGTTTCAGGTTTGGAATGAGGCTGCAAATGGTCCCATGGCTGTGGGCCCAGCTGACCAATTTGGACAGATTCTCAGATGAGGTATGAAGACAATCCTCCATGTTACAGGATCAGCAGTGTCTTTCCTAAAGGGAAATAATCAAAATGAGAAACTATTATTACCCAAGACATTCCCACATCACAGTTCATTTTTTTTCCAACTATAATCATTTGGAATAAAAAAGGAAATGTGCTTGTAAGCCGCATGTAGATATCATCACTGCATAGGAACAGGGATGGAAAAGGTGAGACAGCTGTCCACACAGGATAGAGTTTCAAGAGAACGTTGTTAGCTTCCTTTATTGTTACAACAATTCCTGCAAAGAAAGAAAGAAAGAATGAAGAGAGAAAAGCTGGGCAGCAAGTGGGGACGAGTTTCTTCATGGTATATTCTCTTCCCATCGTGACAGGAGGCTCATTTGCTCAGTCTTTTAGAAAACCTGTGCACTATTTGCATTAGCCAAGAGGACTGCTCTTCAACATCATCATCTAGTAAACGTCATTACTGGAGGCAGAGCTGAAAACGAAGTGTGGATCCATTGTAGGGTGAATGTCACGGTGGGGAGGTCAAATCTGCTGGACGCTAGAGAACAAGACAACTGAGGTCCACGGAGAGACTGAGGCACTAAAGTTAGCAAGCGAAGAAGAAAGTCTCTGGGGAAAAGGAAGGACAGAATAGAACAAAAAAAAAAAAAATGCTATGAGAGTAGGCAGTGCGAAAAGCAGCAGGAACAGGCAGCCTGGGATTCTTGAGCCACACATCCCAGCCTTTCCACATTCCTAAAGGGACACCTTCATTCCAGTTAGAGGTTAAAAACCCTCTGAGGGCCCCACAGATAAACAATGAAAACAGGATTAAGTCAGAAGCAGTGGCTGTAAGTCCTGGCTGGGTTCTAAGTAGGGACAGAGGATGGGGAAGGAAGGTGCAAAGGGCATGTGGAGTCTTCAGATAAGAGGAAAGCTATTCAGGGAGACACAAGATCTTCATGTGTGCTTTATCCATCCTGCTCATTCTCAAAAGCTGAAACTGTCTTCACATGGTCTTTTCTGTACCTCATATGGCTGGTAAATAGATACTCAGCATTATACAGTTACCAAGTGATACACCACTAAATATTAAAACCAAAGGATTCCTGGCTGTGAGATAAAATTACCCCAAACTAGTATACAAGCCTCTGACGTTTTTAACATCACCCTGTATGGTAAGCAAGAGACATGTACTATTAAACTCAAAATCTGAAACACAGAAGCAGATGTTCTAAAAATAAGCCCAACACCATCTATAGGCTTGGGTTTTTTTGTTTTGTTTTGTTTTGTTTTCAAGACAAAGTTTCTCTGTGTAGCCCTGGCTATCCTAGAATTCACTCTGTAGACCATCCTGGCCTCGAACTCACGAAATTCACCTTCACCTGTGTTTGCCTCCCTGAGAGTGTTGAGGTTAAAGGTGTGGGCCATTATCACCAGCAATACTATTTCTTTTTTTCTGGTTTTCTTTGAGATAGGGTCTCTTTGTATAGCCCTCAATGTCCTGGAACTTGATCTGTAGACCAGAATGTACTGTATCCCACAGAGATTAATCTCCCTGCTTCTGCTTCCTGAGTGCTGGAACTAAAGGTGTGCATGGCTTTGCCACCAGCTTCCATCTACAGGCTTGTACACCAACAATATAAAACCACTTATTATTAATATTTATTAGTCAATTATTATTGTCAGACACTGTTGTAGGACTTGACATATAAACAGCCTAATTATTTAAATAATTATAATTTGATTCAGTGATTTAGATTAGTGCCTTAATTTTATAAATGAGAAGAAATCATGGTACTCACCCAAAGTAAGTACCAGACCTAGTACTTGACCTCTGCTGTACTCTAGAGTCTATGTTCTTTATAACATTCTATCTCTGGCATTTTTAAAAGATGTTTTAAAATTACAAGTGTGTGTGTGTGTCTGTGTGTAGGTATATGCATGTTGAGTGATGGTACCTTGGAGGCCAAAGGCATCAGAGTCTCCCAAAGCTGGAGTTATAGGTGCCTGAGTCACCCGATGCGGGTGCTGGGAACCAAATCTGGTTTCTCTGCAAGAGTAGTGCAGACTCTTAATCCCTAAGCCATCTCTCCAGCCTCAAAGGTATGACATGACTGGCTTCAAACTCTGACCCCCTTGCCTCCACCGCTTCAGTGTATCTACCAGTGTGTCCTAGCATAACCAGCTGGCATGACAGCAGCAGGAGGAGTCTACCTCAAGTCTGGGTCACTATCACATTAATGCCAATTTGAAATTATGTTTATTTTACAGATTTACTCAAGTTGAATTTTCCATTTGCTTAGGTTTATACCTGAATCAGAACTATAAGCTTCTACAGTTAGATTTATTTGTCTATAATTTTCAATATATTCTTTTCAATAAATATATTTTGAAGTACTCAACCCAGTCTGAGCTATTAATTCTGCTTTCACCATAGTGGGCTCACCACCACAGACCTCACCAAGTAGGCTCACCATGGCTTCTCCCATGAGAAGCAGTCCCAGACCTGACCTAGAAACTTCTGTTAGGAGTACACTGGGAAAGAGGCAGGCAGCCAGAGGTCAAACAAGAGTCAACAGGTATTCGCAGTAGTCCTCATCCTCAGTGTAACGTTACCAGCCAGGCACTCGCAGGATTTGGTGAAGAAGAGTAAGGGAGGCCTGGAAAACTTCCAAAACCCTTCACAGGACTTCAGGTCTGAGAACAGATAAGCATCAGCCTGGATAGTCAGTTACACTCCACAGGAGACAGACGTGAAGAGGGTAAGGCTTGTAGGTACAAGGAGCTTTTTCTATAGAGAGACCCTAACTAGTTAGGACTACTGCTTGCTCTCTGTAGGGGGCTCCAAAGATCCTGGCAAGGAATCCTTTGTTGGAGCAGGCCGATCCTTAGGCAGTGCCCAGGGCTCTCAGGTAGTAGCCAGGACTTGTTCCCACCCTTCAGCCTGAGCTGCCTTCTGGAACCTCAGCTCCTGCTCAGTGGGGCATTGAGCAAATGCCTAGGAGCCACCTGGGTGAGCATTAGCTGCGAGGATCCCCACTGGCATTGTCCTCTGAAGACTGCCATCAGTCTCTTGCTTTTGCTTGGGTGACTTCCACTCAAAAGCAAAGTGTTCACTGAAATGGATCCAAGTAAAACGGTGTAAATGCTTGGAGTTCCACAGATCATACTAAAGGAGATTGACTGTGCCTTGAGAACCCAAGGACATGTTCTGGAGACTGGTTGCTCCTTGCTTGGCTATGCACTATGTACTTATCCTGCAACATCACCCAGCCTTCGGCATAGTCCTTACTATATTTAGATTCCTTCTTTCTACAACGCAGCCCTGAGCCACAGGCATTGTGGATCAATGAGACCCAGGTACACACCGCCCAGTACTACCTGCTTCTTGCAGTCTCTGGCTACTCCTGCTCCCCTCAGCCTCTGCATCTAGCTCTGTCTCTTCATGGTAGCAGACATTTTGTGTATGTGCATATATTTGCATGTACGTGTGTGGTATACGTGTTCATATGGACATGGATGTAATGAATGACTGTGGGTGACAAAGACTGACACTGAGGGTCTTCCTCAATTGCTTTTCTATCCTACTTATTTTACTCTTTATGTATAGTGTCACTTTCGTCTGCATGTATATCTGTGTACCACAATCAAACCTAAGTCCCCTCAAAGAGCAGCTAGTGCTCTTAAATGCTGAGCTATCACTCCAGACCCTGCTCCCCTACCTTGAGACAGAGTCTCTCACTGTCTCCAGCACTGGGATTACAGGTGTGCATCATCACAGCTGGGCACTAAGGATGCACACTGAGGACCTCGTGCTTGTGCAGCGGATGCGTTACCACTGCTGCTGCCCCAGCCCTTTACACAGCAATATAACTAAACTTATCGACCTTGAACTAAAGCGTGAGGGCAGACCACAGGAATAATTTTTTCAATAGTTTGAGGAAAATTGTTTTAAAGAAAATAATATTCAGATCTAAAAGCATTACGCCACTTTCCCCAAACCAAAGAAAGCTACTAGTAGTCAACCTGGAGTAAAAACCTGGCTGGCTTCCAGTTGGCATTAGATGCTTCACCCTGCCGGACAACCTTTACAAGTTCCAACACTTCAAAGCCTTTTCTATTATTTGTTTTAAAACTACCAGATCTCAGGTGCACACATATAAGATATCTGTAACAAACTCATTTTTTAAATGTTCTTCAGTAAAAGCTCTGATGGTTTTACTGGTAAATTCTGTTAAGCTAGGGAAAGTAATCTAAAAATATGCAAGTATTTGGGAAAAAACAACAAAACCCCAGGAAGCTGGGCACTGAGGCCATGCTTGTGATACCAGCAGTGGGGAGGCTCAAGAATGGAGGTTATGAATTTGAGGCTAGCGTGGGATGCATAGCAAAATCCTATTTCTAAGAAAATAAACAAGGGAGGTGGAGGAGGCAGTGGCACACACTTTTAATCCCAGAATTTAGGCGGCTGAGGTAGGAAATCTCTGAGTTCAAAGCCAGCCTTGTCTACAGAGTGAGTTACAGGGCAGCCAGGGCTACACAGAGAAACCTTGTCTTGAGAAACCAAAGAGAGTGGGTGTGGAGGGAGGGGGGAGGGGGAGGGGGAAGGAGAGGGGGAGGGAGTATTTACTAGCTTTAAGGAGGACAACCTAACCCTTATGGATGATGTTACTGTAATGAAGTTATAAATTATAACTACTTCCAGATGTTTATGTAAAAATCCCTCAGAAAGCATTAACAAAAGAAATCCAATAATGCAAATATAGGTAGCACATTGTCACCAAGCAAAACATACCCCAGGAGTGCAAGGTAGAACATTAAAATAAATAGACAAATAGACAAATATAATTCAATGTATTAACAGTCTATAGGTCAAAATCCAAAAGATTGCTTCAACAAATGCAGAAAAAAAATCCTCTTAACAAACTGGTAATAGTTGGGAAAATCCCCCAAACGGACAAAGGACATCTATGAACATGCATGGCTAATATTTACATTTAATGTGGAAGAATGGATCATTTCCCTGCGTGAAAGTGGCATGAATGTCCACCTATTATCACTTCTACTCAACCCTGTCCTGGGAGACGTAGCCACTGAGAGAGGTCGAAATGGAGAAGGTAACTGAGAAGGCCTCACATGATGGGGAGGAGATCAGAATCTTCCTATTGGTAAACGGCAGGCAGGCCTGTTTAGGTTTAAAGACAAAGAGAATTCACAACACACTGCTAGAAACATTGCTAAACTTTGCAAAATCAACAGGAATAAGTATAATAAAAGATGCTGAAGACTTCTATACTTAAAAATACAAAGCAGGCTGGGTGTGACAGTATACACTTTAATCCCAGCCCTTGGGAGGAAGAGGCAGGTGCTTGGTTCTCTAAATTCATGGCCAGCCCAGTTTATAGAGCGAGTTTCAGGACAGCCAGGGCTACCCAGTATAAATTACAAAGACATAAGAAAAAATAAGCATGTCATAAATAAGTAGGTAAATCATATTAGTGTATTTCAAAAGTTAGCATACTTAGACTGTCTCCTAATCCATCTGTAGATCCAATGTAATTCCAACCACAAAGGCACTGCAGGGGTCATGGAAATATTTTTTGAACTTTGTGTAGAGATAACAGCAAAGCATATTTGATTATAAGCAAGAGAGTGACTTTAGAGCCATTCTGATTATAGGAGGAAAAGACAAAACTAAAAGCTGGAATTCAAGCGAGATGTAACAATAACCAGCCTATAACCCAGCCTTGAAGAGAGGCAGATGGATGGGAGAGGGGGAAAAGAACAGATCTGAACACTAAGTAGAAAGAAGACTAAAAAAGGGTGGGTGGGGGCGGGGGGCAACAGCTCTGGTGTTGTTCACCCTCTCACTGAGATACGCACTCACACCTGTTAACTAGTTACACCTCAAAAAAAACCAACCAAGGCTAGGTCACAGCTCCAGAGGATCAGGGTTGGACTCCTGAAACGACAGGTACCTTACAATAGTCCTTAACTACAGTTCCAGAGGGTCCAATGCCCTACTTCTGGCACCAGGCAAGCATGCAGTGCGGTTATATACCCATATATTCATATAGGTAAAACACTTATAACACATAAAAATAAATAAAATCTTTTTTAAAATTCCCAATATTTCAAAATTCAAGTCTAATTATTCACGGCCTTAAGTTTTCACAGTTTACACTGAATAGATGTCTTCACTCTGTGGCATCAGAGGAGGATAAAAGGCAGTTACAAGGAGGGTACCACATTATAGCAGCCTTTCCACTAGCTGCATCACCAGATCACATTATATGTGCTGTTCTACACTCTCTGACATAGGACTGATGGGGAAAAGTCTAACCCAAGGGCCTCCTCCCTGAGGATGAGCTTTCACCTAGTCAGAAGGTGCTAGCCATGCTGCCAAGGGAGAAAAAGGTCCTACCCAGCTGTGAAGGTCTTAAGTCACAATGGCCAGCACAGCAAGATATCCCCAAAGGTTCAACCTGACATGTTTATCTTAGGGGTAACCAACCACTGTTTAATTGAACTTAAGGCCCCCATTCAGTAGGAATGTCTGGTCCTCAAAACTTTTTTTTAAAAGTTTTATTTATTTACTTTATGTATACAAGTACACTGTAGCTGTTCAGGTGGTTGTGAGCCATTTTGTGGTTGCTGGGAACTGAATTCAGGACCTCTGCTCACTCTGGTTGGCCCTGCTCACTCCGGCTGGTTGGCCCTGCTCACTCCGGCCCTAAGATTTATTATTGTATCTAAGTACATAGCTGTATTCAGACACACCAGAAGAGGGAGACGGATCTCATTACAGATGGTTGTGAGCTACCATGTGGTTGCTGAGATTTGAACTCAGGACCTTCGGAAGAGCAGTCAGTGCTCTTTAACCACTGAGCCATCTCTCCAGCTCAGTCCTGAAAACTTAAGTCAACTACCAGTGGCTGGTGGGGCCATGGAACCTGATACTTTTCCAAACTAGTACAATCTTTCACTGCATTCTTAATACTCATCCTTATAGGCACAGATAAGTGAAGCTCTTACACCTCAACAATGAAGCTTATTTTTGCAGCAACAAAATCCATTACAGAAAGCCTCAATTGGTCAAAAATATAGAGAACAACTTAGCAGGTGTCTGAAACGTCTCTGCTATATCTCCAGCACTACCTCTACACATCAGGCTCAAGGAAGATGGAGGAACAAGGGCAGGAAAGAGTCTAAGAGCCAGAGGGCTAGGAAGTCTGCTGCAAGACAGAGTCTTCTAGATTTGACAGGGAGCAACAGCAGTTGAAAAGCTAACACGGACAGGAGGACTCTCACAAAGGACCACCCCTACATGAAGAGCCACAGTCAATTAATCACTACTGAGAAAGGAAGAATTAGTCTTCCCCAGGATTGAACTCTCAGTTGGTTATCCAATATCAAATGATCGGGTCCTAAAAGCATACACTTACAAGGGACACAAAATACACTCAGCAGGTGTTATGTTTATGCATATGTAACAATAAAAATTAACGAAAAGGAGGCCATGATTTTGAGAAGGGGAGGTTGAAGGGAAGAGAAGGTGATGTAGTATTTTCTCTGTCCAATCACATTAGGGCAGTGACGGGCCTGTGATTGGACAGGAATAGAGAGGTGGAGTTAGAGTTGGAGGAGGAAAACAGTCAGGAGCAGGAGGGAGAGGGGATCATGGAGGCAGACGATGAGGACGAGCCAGACGCCACGAGGTTATACAACCAAGCAAAGGTTTTTAAAAAATAGATTAATTGGGTTAGAATATTGTCTTTAGCATTTGGCTCAGAAATTATTGTATTGGCACCTTGTAAACTGATTTTATTATTATATAAATCTGATTGGATATTAAGGCCTTAAGAGTCATGTTTTACTTACTGGGACTTAGGCGCTATTTAGATAAATGATTGTGGAGGTGTGTAAAGAGTTGCATGCGAGCAAGATGTTTTTAATAGCTGGGAGAGAATAATAAGAGCCCGCCGGGACGTGGTGATGCTGGTCAATACTGAACCAAGAACGTGGCCTGGCGGGAAAGCAAGTTTGTGGGTGGATTCATTTTTAATACTTCACGCAACAAGAAGGGGCAAAATATATGAAATTTTAAAAAATAGTGTTTCCATCAATAGGCATGATTCATGCTTTTACAACCTATGCGAAGAAGTACAGTTAACAGAAAATCTGAAAATTCTTTCTCATAGTAAATGATGATACATGTACTCTTAAACTGCCTCTAAATTTACACAGCTTCACTTCCCAGATGTTCAGACAGACAGAAATGACATCTTTCAAACAAAGAATCTGTCCAAGGTGCTGAGACCCACCTTGTAAGTAAGCTAAGGGCATCTGGCTCTAGATTCTGAGAGCAGCATGAAGGTAAGAGGCAGCCTCTCCACCCCACAGGCTTTGACCAGCTTCACCAGCATCCTCCCCAGTCCTGAGCTGCTCTCTGCTACCTACCCTTCTTTCTTTTGACTCCCCAGGCACTGCTCCTACGATTCTGCTTGGTTTGCTGCGCCTCCTCATTTCTGTCTTCCTTCCTTCCTTCCTTCCTTCCTTCCTTCCTTCCTTCCTTCCTTCCTTCCTTTCTTTTTTCTTTGGTTTTTTGAGACAGGGTTTCTCTGTGTAGCCCTGGCTGTCCTGGAACTCACTCTGTAGATCAGGCTGGAACTCACTTTGTAGATCAGGCTGTAGATCTCAGAAATCCGCCTGCCTCTGCCTCCGAAGTGCTGGGATTAAAGGCGTGCACCACCACCGCCTTCCTCATTTCTGCTTATAGTTAGCAGTGTTTTCTTCCCAGATTACAGTTTCACTAGATAGCATTCTCCACCCACGGAGAGCTGGTTATCAGGTATGGACTCTGGACGGTTAACATCCAAAGCCATCGTGTCTTAATAATTAATGTTATCCTCTCAGCTGCTGAAGTTCAAACTCTAGACACCTCCTTTGACTCCAACATATGCTGTTATTCATCCAAAGGATCCATCAGTCCTGGTTGAATTCTGGGAACTCATTCCAGTCACTGGCTCTCAAACCTACGAAGGGTTAAGAGAGTTTGTGGCTTATAGCACTGCAACCTTCTGAAACTCACAGAAACGAATGAAGCAGTCAGACCGAGGGAAGCAGTCAGACAGAGGGAAGCAGTCAGACAGAGGGAAGCAGTCAGACAGAGGTGTGCTTTCCTTCTTACACAGCTGCTGACCTTTTAAAAGCCTATATAAATTAACTCCTGGTCATCACTGGCTCTCAGGAAGGGAGGATGTATCTGTCTCATTACCGTGACATACTTCCTCATAGGAGTGAGACTTGAAGCTACTCATATCTCGTTCTAAAAACTCCTCTCTTCTGACTCATTTCAGGAACAAGATGACAAGTGCTGAACACGATGTTAATTGTTCCAGAAGAGAAGGGTAGGCAACAGCAACACTGGGGCATGAGTAACCTATTTTTACTCATAACAAACTCTGAAATAAGTTCAATAAACATCAAGATGGTTTGACTCTCAAGATACTGTTAATGAGATGAAACCCACCAACTTGGGACTGTAACATTCCTTCTAGAAAATATTGGAAGAAGACTATTTTTCTGGCATGCAAAAAAAAAATTAAAAATCAATTGCTTGTTGGAATATTATGGTCCCTTCGTAAAGCACAAAGCTTTTCACTTTCTCATTTACCTTTAGATTCTCTATTCTGATCTATTTCTTTATTGTACATCACTTGGGCTACAGAGGGCTTAGTTAGTAAGGACCAGCTGCTCAAGCATGAAAATCTGAATCCTAACCCAGCACCACACAGAGCCAGATGCAGTGGCATACATCTGTAACTGCAGCCCTGGGGTCAAAGGAAACATGATTCCTGAGCTTACTTCATCAGCCCAGCCAATGAAAAAGCTCCAGGGTTAGTAAGAGACCCTTCCTCAAAGCCTCAGTGGAGAGCAATTCAAGAAGACACTCAACTTCTAGCCTCCACACCTGCACTCATTTCCATGTACATTCAATCAAACACACACACACACACACACACACACACACACACACACACACACGTCTGAGGTTCTTCTAGTTGACTATGTTTTTAGTTTCATGAAGGCAAATCTCTATTTTCCTGAAAACCATTTTAACTTTATGCTTAAACATTTTAATTCTAATTTTCATGGTGAAACTTCCATATTAAAAAATCATATTCCATACTTATTCTGAATAAATTTTCTCAGCTATGTTAAAAGTAATTCAAAGGTATATTAATTTGTCAAATAGTGAACAATATATTACTGAATGAAAAAAGAAATAGAAAGAGGACAAGACTGCTCCTAAGAGCTTGAGGTTTTTATTAAAGATATAAGAGAAACACAGGCAGAGGCAGAGACAGATGGGGGAGTAAAGAGTGGACATGGCCAGCAGACTGGACTGGGCCACGTGAGGAGAGAGGGACGGGAGAGGGGAGAACGAGGAACAAAAGGCTAGGAGGCAAAGAGGCCAAAAAGGCCAAAAGGGGTCACATAACCAAAATGGCTGGATTATACAGGAATCAGAGAAGCTGGAGAAGGTAAGGCCAGGGGTAGTAGGTAGGATATGCTACCTCAGATCATGAAAAAAGGTAGGGACTGAGGGATGCTGGGAGAAGCAGGTGGCCAGAGTCTGCTTTACTATGTTAACAGGCACCCAAGTTAGAGCCTTTTGTCCAGGGTGTGAGACCTAAGTTATATACAGAGATTTCTCAGTGTCTACAGATCTCCTCCTGCCTCCTGCTCCTGTCTCACTAGTTCCTCTGTAAATCTGGTCAGCACTGTGAATGTGTTCTCTCTTACTGGCTCGCTGATACCTCAGTGAAGGGTGTCACTATCTTGTTGGCTGCTAAGGACTGAACCCAGAGTTAAGACTTTCAAATCTGCTTATTAAGATTCAGAAATTGGGAGCAGAGAGAATGGCTAAGAGGTTAAAGATGCAAACTAGCCATGCAGACGTCAAGACCTAAGTTCAATCCACAGAATCCACATAAAAAGCAGGATACGGTGGCGCTACACATCTGCAGTCTGAGCAATATGGACAAGAACAGAAATGTTAGGTTGGTAATTACAAGTTATGAAAATTAGAGGATTTAAATGCTAAGATGGTAATAAAAAATGATTTAAATACAAAACTCTGAACTCACCGAGGTAGGATAAATGATAGAATGTTTTCTCCTAATTTGCCAAATATAAATGGACTGGACATTATGAATATAGCTATTACACCATAGACTTCACAATAGTTCTTATTGTATACTTGTTTATCTTTATAAGAGAAAGTGCCTTTCTATTAAGACAAAAAGGGGGAATTGTAGGGGTTGGTCTAGTGATACTTGTATTCAAATGCTAAATTCTGTACCCCAAGATCTGGTTGCTCCAAGACGAGCAGATCCTCATGTACATCAGCTTTTATTGTGTAAACCTTGACCCCAAGTTATCCCTGACTGGTTTATAAAGACGCTTACAGACTGGGCTGGGCAGAAGAGACAGGTGAAAAGAAGATTCCTGGGCTTGGGGTTAGAGGCAAGGAAAAGGAGGGGAGGAAGAAGAAAGCCACCACCATGGGGTAAGAGGATTGTGAGCACATGGCCATGAGGGCCCTCCTGTTGGAGTAGGAGCAGCCCAGGCAGGGCATGGCAAGTGGTACTGTGGGGTTACTGACAGTAAAATAGACAAAATGACACAGAAGGTGGATAGCTGCTAGCTCTAGTGCCTTAAGGCTTACTATAAAGAGTTGTGTCTTTTATTTGGCAACTAAATGATCTATGGTGGGGTAAATATTATATACTTATATAATAAATATTATATTAAATATTATATTCATATAATATTTACCACAACCCTATCCCTTCTCTTTCTGTGTGTGCGTACACACACAGGGTCTCTCCTACTGTGCAGGCCAGGCTGGCCTTCTTCCACTTGCTGCTCCCTCCTGGGTACTGGGACACCCAGGTAAAAGGAACACACCAGCCTTCTGTGTACTTTATGAAGTTCAGGTGGCAGCATAGTTTGATCCTCTCCAAAGTCACACTGAAGCTTAATCTCCACTGTAATAGTTTTAAGAGAACCCTGAAAAAATGGCTGAACCATGGTTCTGCCAATGTAAATAGTATCTTGTAGACAGAAAACGTAGGCAGTTTCTGCATTTCTGCTTTGGTGTTAGAGGCACTTGCTTGCCTCCTTTCTCTTACATCTTCAGCCATGTGAGGATGCTGCTAGAGGAAGACTATCAGTGAAGCCAGACCTCCTTACCAGACACCGAATCTGACAGCACTTTTCATCTTTACCTTCCCAGCATTCACACTGTAAAATTACATTTCTGGCCAGGTGGTGGTGGTGCACGCCTTTAATCCCAGCACTTGGGAGGCGGAAGCAGGGGATTTCTGAATTCGAGGCCAGCCTGGTCTACAAAGTGAGTTCCAGGATAGCCAGGGCTATACAGGAAACCCTGTCTTGGGGAAAACAAACAAACAAACAAACAAAGAATACATTTCTGGTCTTTGTAAGCCACGCAGTCTCATGTGTTTTGTTACAGCAGAGTAAACAACTCCAGTACTTGGCACTAAGAAGTACCTAATAAAGCCAGAGGTAAATACTATGATCACCCACCATGTGACACAAAGCCTCAGTTTTAGCTTGCTCCCCAATTTGCCCAGTCTGCTCAGTCTCAGGAATGTCTCTAGTGGCTAAAGATACAAACAAGTTCATTTCTTCTCTTTTGTGAACTTTTTGGGGTTTTTTGTTTGGTTGGTTTTGAGACGGTTTCTCTGTGTAGCCCTAGCTGTCCTGGAACTCCATCTGTAGACCAGGCTGGCCTTGAACTCAGAGATCCACCTACCTCCTAAGTGCTACAATTAGAGGTAGGTGCCACCACTGGCTATAAGGTTTTTATTAATTGTATTTTTATGTATATGAGTATTTTGCCTGCAGGTATGTCTGTGTATCACCTGTGTGCCTGGTGACAGCAGAGGCCAAAAGAGACACTGGATCCCCTAGAACTAGAGTTACAGATGTTTGTGACCTGCCATGTGAGTGCTAGGAATCAAAACCAGGTCCCCTGAAAGAGTAGCCAGTGCTCTCAACCCCTGAGCTATCTCTCCCACCCAAGTTCACTTGTTCTTAATACCATTTCAAAATGGTGCCTGCAGGGTAGCTCTAATCTGAAGGGTCAGTATAAAGAGCTGCAGCAGCAACTCAAACCAGGCCCCGTGGCTATGATTTATGGGGCAGCCTGTGTTCTTTTTTGGAAAGTTCACCTCTAATTTGTCTGGGAAATGGTGGGGGGTGGGAGGGAGAAAGACTTTTCTTTGGCTCAGGGCTAATTAGCTTTCTGGGTCATCTTCCATTCTGTGTACATCTGTGCGTGTGTGAAGTCTTCCTTTCTTAGTTTCCAGACTTCCTACAGATTTCGATTCTTTTTCTTAGTGAACCCTCCACTTGGCTGTAAGAGACAGTAAAATGTTTGGTTTGGCTGACTACAGACAACTGGAAAGCGAGCAGCAGTGTTTCTTCTCAAATCATGCCAGCTGACACCACCCAGGGCTGTTAGAATACATGACCTGCTTATTAGGGCAACCCGAGACACTGATACACTCACTGACTAGGAGGTTGGGCTTGGGAAGATGTGCTTGTACCAAGAGTTAGCATTAGAACACTATGACTCTGTGTATGCACATGTGTACAAGTACCCAGAGGCCAGAGAAGGTATAGTAATAGCAGTGTCGGTCAGCTCCCTTGCATGGATACCAGAAACTGAATGAACTCTGGTCCTCTCTAAGAGCAGCAAAGGCTCTTAATTGCCGGGCTATCTCTCCACCCCAATCCTATGAAATTTTTAGCAATACAGTAACTATAATTAATCAGGCCTTGGACTTTAATTATTTTTGCTTAGCTTGATTTTGCTTATTGATTAATAATATAACAATAAGCATCTCTTTAGATTAACTTTGTAAAGAAAAAGTATTTAATTTTTATTTATTTATGTGTGTGTGCATATGTGAGTGGGTATATGAATGTGTATGTATATGTATGTATTTGTATGTGTGAGTATATGCATGTATATGTATGTGAGTATGTATGTGTGTATGCATGTATTCTTGTGCCCAAGAAAACCAGAAGAGGGCGTTGGATCTTCTGGAGCTAGGAGTTGATTTCAAGATTCAAAAGCATTACTGATTCGTCTCACCAGCTCCAGATCATCTTTTTAATATACAAATGCTAAGATATAGAATAAAAATATAATTCTTTAGTTCTTTTTAATCAAACTGAGGTAGAACAGATCTACCTGACTGCTTTTAGAGCATGTGTCTGTTTCCTTTCTACTCTACCCAACTGCCTTATTTTAAAAACTTTTGCTAGCTTTACAAGTATAATGACATCTGATTGAGTTATTTTATAAATGTAGAAAGTCTCATCCTGTAATTCTTTTATTATTTTTTTGTAACGTTTTATTTATTTATTATATGTGAGAATACTGTAGCTGTCTTCAGACACCCCAGAAGAGGGCGTCAGATCTCATTACGGATTGTTGTGAACCACCATGTGGTTGCTGGAGTTTGAACTCAGGACCTTCAGAAGAGCAGTCAGTGCTCTTAACCACTCTCCAGCCATCTGGAGAGATGAGCCATCTCTCCAGCCCCTTTATAAGTAAATTTTATAATAACTTGTGAATAATGTGAGCAAAGTCCAAAAAGGCTGTTCTCTCTCTTCTGTAGAAAGCATCACCGATCCAATAATCAGACAAACAAGCCTAGCGAGAGGTCCTTCTCATCAACACTTTAGGTTATGCTAGTCCATCTTTTCCTTTTTTTCAAGACAAGGTTTCTCTGTGTTGCCTTGGCTGTCCTGGAACTCACTCTGTAGACCAGGCTGGCGTCAAACTCAGAAATCACCTGCCTCTGTCTCCCAAGTGTTGGGATTAAAGGCATGCGCCACCACCACCCTAAGCAATTGTGAGATGTAGGAGAAGGTTCCAAGAGCTTTAATGTTCATTAAAGTAATGGTACACACTGACATGAGGCTCACTGTCTTAGCAAGTGCTACTCTAAACACAACAGATCTGGTAATACATTGACCTTTATGGGGAGAACAAAGTCAGTCAATATGTCTGTCACATACCCAGTATATAAGAAAGCTAAGATTTCATTCAAAGCTCAATGAGCTGTGGAGATACAGGCCTCTAATTGGGAGGGGAAAGTAGGTAGACCTCTGAGTTGGAGACAAGCATGCTCTACAGAGTGAGTTCCAGGATAGCCAGGGCCACACAGAAAACATATGGAAACAAAAAGATTTAACCCAAAGCTAACTGCTACAGTAATCACATCCTGAACCCTGCTCCTGAACCCTGTCAGTTGTCCACACCTGTCATGGTGCGCCCAACCTGAGCCCCACCAGATGGGAGGGAGCTACTCCAAGGGCACACAGTCCCATGATGACTCAGGCAATTAAGGATCTTTGGTTTTTAAGTCTTTATAATCCTCATTTCTAAAGCTAAATCAGCTTACACTGTTGAAAGTAACCTACTCATAGTGTGCACAGATCTAGTGTTTAATATACATAGAAAAAAAAGTATCAGAGTTTGGGAATCCATTTTGCAGCTCCAGTCACTGTTTAGTGGAGAGGTTAAAGAATATATAGAATGGTGAACGTTTCTCTCCCATCCTGGTGAGACAGTGATACTTCACATTCAGATATGTTGGAACAAATTCCGGGCCTAACTGCATTTGTTTTCACCATTTTAAAAACAAGGAAACTTCTCTTCCCTCCCTTGTGCTCTGGTTGGATGATGGCATAGGCTGTGCAGGTTGCCTGAGGCCCTGACAGAGAGACATAGCCAGCCACATATCCATATTTATAGAATTAACTCACAGAAGCCAAGAAATGGAGGCAGCCTAGAAGTCCATAACAGAGGAGAGAATGTGATACACACACACAATGGGGTCTCATTAAGGAGCTGTAGAGACAATGGAATCATGGTATTTGAGGGAAGCAGGCAGAACGGGAAGTCATCATATTAATCAAAATAAACCAGACTCAGAAAAACAGACATTGCATGTTTTCCCTCATATGCAGAATATAAATTAAGCTGCAAAGTGTGTGTGTGTGTGTGTGTGTGTGTATATACACGTACAGATATATACATCTATGATGAGAGTAACAGTGAATGGTGAATGGTGGGAGTGAAGACTGGGAAGGACACTGGGAGAAGAAGCATAAGCGAAGAAAAACAACGCAGATGAAAGGTCACAATAAACCCACTACTGTGTGCACTAGCTGAAAATGAAAACGTCTGAAAATGAAAGGGAAGTCTAAGAAGTCACTAGGTACACAGAAGAAAAGAAGGCGTCTTTATCATAACAGCAGGCACATAAAAGGCTCAGTGCCGGGATCCTTTGTTAGTCAGCAGAAAGGACAGCAGCACAAACAGCATAAGGAAAGATAAACTATTACTTAAAAAAAACCAAAACTGTGTTCAAATGATTCTTACCCTTCAGCTAAGTTTTCTTATGAATAGTAATCATTTATAAAGAGGTTAATCTAAGAATCTAGTAGGTAGGCATTAAAATGTAAGCATTTAGCATCTGTTACATACAATAAGTATGTGCAGTCAGAAATGGTAATTCTTTTTTTTTTTTTTGGAGACAGGGTTTCCCTGTGTAACCCTGGCTGTCGTGGAACTCACTCTGTAGACCAGGCTGGCCTCAAACTCAGAAATCCACTTGCCTCTGCTTCCCAAGTGCTGAGATTAAAGGCATGCGCCACCACCGCATGGGAGAAATGGTAATTCTTACCACATAGACAATATAAATCAGACTGAAGAAGATCATAGTTTTATGGTAAAGTCCATGGTGAGGAAAGTAAGTCTCTCATTCTTTGTATAGCGTTAGACAATTAATTAATACTATACACAAAGTCTGTAACAAAGGCATGGGCTCTAATAAACTCAATACCCACTTATATTTAATCATGATTTTTTTTTTCTTAGTGAAATAGATGGTTACTTTTGGGACCCATAAAATGTTAAGAGATTCAATAATATTTAAGTCCTTAAATGGGCTGAGAAATCTAGAATGTTGCTGGTGACAGTGTTCAAGCTGCTCAGAGCTTCACCCAGGGTAGAAACAAGCTGCGAGAAACCCTTCACACTCGATCTCAGGGCATCAATGGTCTAAAGCCTTGGGGTTTCTTTTTGTGAATTTCTAAGACACTAAGATGAAGTGAGAACACGCAAAGCCAGCCACGTGACTTCCCAGCTTGTGTAAGATTAACTCATATCATTGTGCAGAAGGTGTAACTACACTAAAGTGCTCAGCCCCTAAATATAACAAATACCATCAACCAGACAGTAAATTACAGATCAGGAGCTAGAGATGTAAAATACATTATAGTAAAAACAAAATATATATTTATACATATGCAAATATTTATTTCTTAAATTTCCTGTTTTACTCCTTTTGTCTTAAAGCAGAGCAGATCTGTGGCTTAAGATCAATTTTTTGGTGTGCACTAAGAAATAAGTGTAAGTATCCCCAAACCCATAAACATATAAATAGTAGTCTTATTCCTGACAAACTGTGTAAAACACTGTACAAACAATCCACATTATGATAACAAACTAAAATGTGTTGTATGTTCACACATTAGCATCACAAATATAATACACTGCTAATACATTTCAGATTAAATATTGCATAATCCACATATACGAATTTCAAGAACAGGCAGAAAACTCCATTGACAGAATCAAGAGCTCTGTTATCACCAGGAGGGCGAAGGGCACTATGCGGATCATTGGTGTGGTATGTGTGCCTTCATACATAAGTAGCAACTTACAGAGTTCTGTGTTTTACTGCATGTAAACCACACCTCACTGGGGAAAGTGGGGTCAGCCAAAGGGTCAGTGAGTGGAGTCTGCTCCCAAATGCAGGCATCTAACCCTAGGAGCCACTGTCCATCACTGCCCTTGCAGCACTTCACAACCAGAGGCCACACAACAACCCTGCCCCCACTTCCCCATGGTCTCATCCTGTGGCACACACATAATCCAGCTGTTTACAAAACCCCCTTCCTTTTGTCTTTGTTTTCCTAGGGTAGATGAGATAATAAATGATGATTCATTTTATGCTGAGAAAGGGGGCTCTAAATTAATTTGCAAGAATCATTTGCTGGGAGCCAATTCATCAGCAGACCAATTTGCTGAATGTATCAAATTTAAGTTCTTTCCTTTTTGAAGACTTCAGGGAAATTTTAGCACACTGATTTTCCACTCTGCTTTGCAGCAGCTTTTAGGAACTTTTTGGATTGCAAAAAAGCAAAGGGTTTTAGGATAAGCTAGTGTTCCTGTGAATATATTCTTTGTGAACATATTCAATAAATGTGAATATATTCTCTATAATGATTATATTCATGAATATATCCTCCTTATGAATATATTCATGAATATATTCTTTCTTGCCCTGTTGGGAAAACTTTTTTAATACAGTTTAAAATTAATGAACATGAATATATTCATGAACATTTTTATAAGTTTATATTCATATTCATGAACTATGTTCTTGACCATATTGGGACATTTTAAAACCTAGTTTAAATTTTAATGAATATCAATATATTCACCAAAAATATATTCATGTTTTCATCAGCATATATTCATATTCATAGCCTGTATTCTTGACCATATTGGAAAAGCTTAGAACTCAGCTTAAAATCTGATAAATATTAATAGATTCATTAGGAATATATCTGTAAGAATGCACTCATGGCCCCTGAATATATTTGAGAACAGTAGTCTCGCAAGTCAACTAATACATTTAATTGACAAAATGAACACTCTGTAAAGCAAAGCTATGAGCATCATTTGCTTCTATCTGGTAAACTGACTTACTTCTATATAGATGAATTTTTCCAACTACATTATCAGCCAGACCTGGAGAAAGCAAATACACAAGGCAAACTGGTCTCTTCCTTTCCTGCCTTTGGACATAGACACATAAGCTCTATGGCCTTCGAATCTCGCCTTGAACAGCAGCCCCTGGGTTCTCCACTTCTCAGTCTTGAAGTGGGAATCCCATCAGTTTCTCTAGTTCTGAGGCCTTCAGGCTGGATGCAGTCACACTACTGGCATATCAGGGTTCCCAGCTTGAGACTTCTAGCCTCCATAATCATGTGAGCCACATATCTCTCTCCAGAGAGCCCTAACAGACTTCCTTATCACGGTGACCCATACTGACAGCCTAGTTTATGTATCTACATATATTTATTACATGTTCATATAATTGCATCCACATATATATTCTATGCAGTACTGCCATTTTACAAACACAGTCTTTAATATTTGTATGCACTCTATGCATATGTGCACATGTAAGCACAGCTGTGCTCCTGTGTGGGAATGTGTGAAGGCTAGAGCTTAACTCTGGGTGTCTTACTCAATTACTTTTCCACCTTGATTTCTCAGACAGCTGTCTCATTGAACCTGGAGCTCACTGTTTTAGCTAGACTAGCTGGCCAGTGAGGCCCAGGGTTCTGCCTGTCAAAACTGGCGCCTCCTCATGAACACTTGGGTCACACTGCTAATGATTTTTATGTGACTGCTTAGGATCCACACTCAGGTTCTCCTTATGCAGCAGCTCACCCCAACACGGCCCTTACTGTCTTTACTCAAACACACAATGGTTAACTCTTTTAAAGTCAACAAATATAAGTAATTAATATTATAATTAATATTAATATTGTCAAGAGCAACTGTATCAGATATATTTTATATACAGTATATTTCACATACTATAAATACATCACTTTCAAGCATATTATTCAATAGTTACTGTATGTGTTTGCAAAACAATCACCATAATCAATTTTGGAATAGTGCTAGCTAGGTGTGGGCAGTACATACCTCTAACTGGAGCACTCACTCAGGAAGCTGAGGCAGTAGAACCCTAGGTTTCAGGCTAGCTTGAGCTATATGATTTGACCATCTCTAAACAAATAAGTAAACAAAACTAAGAGTACTTTTACCTTCCTTAGAAGAAAGCTCCTATACATAGTCCCATGTACTTCTATTCCACCACTTATCACTGTAATGCCTACAGATGTGTTTACCTGCTCGTGTAAATGAAATGTGTAATTCTTTTTTTTTCTTCCGAGACAGGGTTTCTCTGTATAGCCCTGGCTGTCCTGGAACTCATTCTGTAGACCATGCTGGCCTCGAACTTAGAGATCCGCCTGCCTCTGCCTCCAAAGTGCTGGGATTAAAGGCGTGCACCACCACTGCCCAGCGAAATGTGTAATTCTTTATCACTTCAGTCATTCATTTAGCATCTATATTACAGTTCATATCCTTTTATAAGCAAACAATACCCCACTATACAGAGATGCCACATTTTACTCACCTGTTAGCTGACAGGCATTAGACTGTTTTGGGCTTTTCTTTTTCAAGATTTATTTAGTTTATTTTGATGTGTACAAGTGTTTTAGCTGCATGAATGTATATGCATGCCATGTATGTCTTTCATCCATAAAGCCAGAAAGAGGGTGTCAGATCCCCCTGAAATTCAAGTTACAGACGGCTATGAGCCACCATCTGGGTGCTGGAAACTAAACCTGGGTTCTCTGGAAGACAAACCAGTGCTCTTAGTCATCTTTTCAGCTCAGGCTGTTCTACTTTATAAATAACACAATTATAAACATGCATGTACAGTATGTTTTATGTAATGCTAAGGATCAAACCCAGGGGCCTTGTATAGGCTAGGCAAGTGCTCTATGACTACACTCTTAACCACATACAAGTTTACATGCGCGCGTACACACACACACACACACACACACACACACACACACACACACACACACTTGCAGGAATCGGTCGTCTTCCTTCATGGTGTTATGGGGACTGAGCTCATGCAAGACTTGGCAGCAAGTATCAAATCACTTGTGCCATTTTACTGACACCTCACCTCCACATTTGCTTTTAATACTCTTAGAAATGAATAATCTAGGAGTGGAACTTGAATTATACAGCAACTCCAAGTTTAACCCTTTAAGAAAGGGCCAGACTGCTTCCAAAGCAGTTGAATTCTACTACATTTCTAAGAGTACTGTTTCAAATCTCACTATCCCCATAGTTCTTTACAAAGCGCTCTGTGCCTAGGAAGCAGCAGCTCTTGCCTTAGTTTGCATTTCCATGGCACAAAAGCTGCCGAAGATTACATGCTTATTTGTTTACCCTCTCTGGAAAAATGACTGTTGAGTCTCGTAAGTTTTAGAAAGATCAACCATTTAACAGTGTAAAGCAAAAGTAAGAGAGTGGGCACCAAATACAGCCAACTAATGAATCTGATCATAATTACCAACTGCACTTAGTACCTGAATCCCATACGGAAAGAAAGCACAAAAGCAGTGTGCAATACTGGAATGTTACCAAATTTCCCTTCACCTGTTTTGTTTTTGCTTAACATGCTGCACATTTCATATATGATTATGGATGGAACTGTCTACCTCAAGTGCGTGAACCTACAATTTACTCTTTGCTTTTTGTTTGTGGACTTACTGTGTTTTCTGTTTCTGTATTTTTTAATTTCTTCTTTATTTCTCCTACTCATTTAGGTTCCAGGAGTACTTCAACATTTCTCCCTCCCTGGCAGCTCTTCGGAATGGGTCTGGCCTCATACTCAGAGATCCACGTACCTCTGCCTCCCCAGATCTGCCTGCCCAGTGCTGGAATTAAAGTCTGCAACCACACATAGGATGATTTACCTTTTAACGAGAGAATTTAATCTGTTCACATTTAGTCCAATAATTAGCACACAGTCCGATTTCTTTTACTTTATTTTCATGATTGAAGTATTTCCCCGTATCCCTTTCTCTCTATTCTTGTTAAGTTGCTTACACTTATTACCACGATTTTTCTTGTTACTACAGAAGTTTTTATTACATTTCTCTGTTTGAAAGACATCTTCTTTCATTTTCTTGCTCTGAGTGTTATTTCAACACAAAATTTCCATTTATCCAACTGTGGAGATGTCTTCTATACATATTCAGTGACTAGAGTTTTCCCAAGAGATTGTAACAGATTCTCCTACCCACCTGTAGGCTTCCCTGTCACGTCCTTGTTAACTAGTCCTGGATCGTACACTTAGAAGTTTCTGAGAGCACTTTCTATAGCACCGCCTATCTTATCTGGCTGCAGGAACTCACTCCACTAAGCTCTGCATATGCATCCCACTGTCAGTTACTCGTGCTGAAGTGACCTGCCACAGTGACTGTGGCTTGCATCACACTCTCTGGCAGCAGGCAGTTCTAACACCAAAGCGGTCCTCTTTATGTTTCCTTGATGACTATGGCTTCTTGTTGCTGTTCAGATACTTGTGCCTATCTCATAAAGTAGGCATGTCAGTCAGCTCCGTGGGTATTTACCTGCTTTTGCACTAAACACTTAGATCCAAAATCTCACTTAGAATTTTAGTGTATAAGCTTAGTGTTAATATTACTCCATATGACTATCTAACTGATCTGCACCTTTCATTGACGGAATCACAAATGCTTCACTGGCTTGCCTGTCCATTGTTGGCATTTACCTTGACTATACAATTTTACAAGTCTTGATATCCTGTAGAGCAAAAGTGATCTTACAAGCTGCAAGATATGTGTCTGTAAAATCTAAACTACAGTTATGTTTCTCACTAGAGGAAAAGTACAGCAGCCCTACTACAGTCTAAATCATTGGCCCTACAACTTTGTGCTTCATCCTGCACAGCTTTTGACCATTTGTACAGCCATATGATTTTCATAATAAACTTACTCCCCCCCTCATATACACACACACTTTTGAAATTAATTAGGATAACTAGGTATCAGTTGAATCTGAGAGAGTCTGCCTCTACATTTGAAACTAAGTCCATACAAGATCCACTATTTCCTGATTCAAAATGTTCATGGGAGAAAGCCAGTTTCTCTTATATTCACTTGTGATGGAGCCAAAGGCTTCTGTTACATCTAGCTACTCACTGAAAAGAGCAGTTAACTTGCAGATAGAATGGAAATGTGAGGAAAGGAAAGCAGCCAAATCCCTTTATGTTTGGTATGTTCACAAATCCTCTCCTGTTTGGATACTAGCACCCATATCAGGTGGCTCACAATCCCCTATAGCTCCAGCTACAAGGGATCTGCTACCTCTGAGCTCTGATACCCATACATAGCCATATTCTCTCTCTGTGTCTCTGTCTCTGTCTCTGTCTCTGTCTCTCTCTCTCTCTCCCTCCCTCCCTCCCTCCTTCCCTCCTTGTGTATTTTTTGATATAGGGTCTCATGATGTAGCTTGGCTGGTCTTGAACTTACTATGTAGACCAAGCTTACCTCAGACTCAAAGAGATCCACCTCTATCTGTTGAGTGTTAGGATTGAGAGCATATGACATTACTACTAGAAAACATACACATAGTTTTTTAAAATTAAGTGTGGGCTGACAACATAGCTCACTGAGTAAAGGTGTTTGCCTCCAATCCTAACGACCCGGGTTAGATCCTCAGAATGACATAATGGAAAAGAGAACAACTACTCTGATCTCTACATGCTCACTCCCTACACACACTGAGTAAGAAACAGGGAGGTAGAGGAATTAGAGGAAGGGGAGCAGGTGAAGAGGGGGGAGAAGGAAGGGTACTCACTTTGAGTTGACAGGATGGCTCAGCAGGAAAAGGCACTTGCCACTAAGCCTGACAACCTGAGTCTGATCCTGAACTCACATGGGAATCCACACGGCAGTTAGAGAGATCCAACTCTTGCAAACTGTCCTCTGACCTCCACATATGCATCATGACACATACACATGCATGCATGCATGCATGCACAAATTAGTAAATGTCATACCAAATGTTAAATGAGATAATAATCAGTACTGAGAGCAAATGTGAAACCAGAGACCTTGTGGTTTACTGCTGGCCTTCAATGCTGTCTAGCATGCCTCTTTTGATGCTATAATCATATGGTGAGAACACCCCTGAACATGCAGCTTCATGAAAAGTAATCTTGAGATACAGTTTAATAATGTGACTGGGAGCTATGCTCACCCAAAATATCTTCTTTTAGCAAGTTACCCTAAACAAAAACAACAGCAACTAAAACTATATTATTTGCTAACCCATTACTTAAAGTAAGAGAAGCTAACCATGATAGTACATGCCTGTAAAGCCAGTACTTGGGAGGGAGAGGAAGGAAGGACAAGAGTTTAGTGTCAGCCTGGGCTACATAGCAAGTCTGAAGCCAGCCTGAGTGACATGGTGAGATGTTGTCTTAAAAAACAAGAGCAGTAAAAGATGCTTGCCACTGAGCCTGACAACCTGAGTCTGATCCCCGAAACCCACATGGTAGAAAGATTTGTTCTCTTTCCCAACACAAGCTCTGAGACCAAGCATGGCCCATCCCATAGCCTAAAATTCATGAGAGTATAGAAGCTATTTTACAATCACCTATTTTGTGGAAGTGCAGGTTATATATACTTTAATATACATGTAAGCATTATTTCATAAGTCTGGAAGAATATACTTAATTCTGGAGGTTATTTAGGGGCATTTTATTCTTGATATACTACCTAAGTGTTTGGATTTTGTTATACTATCTGCATGTTAAAAAATGAGTGCTAGAAAATTTTCCCTTAGGGCTGGAAGACTGCTCAGTGGTGAAGAAGCATGAGGACCTTAGTTCAAACATCCAGAAACTGTGCAAGGCTGAGAGCAATAGCTAGCTCCTTTCCAGTCTTGGTGCTCTTGGCAGAGACAGTAGACCCCCGCCCCACCTCCAACTCACAAGCCTTACACAGGGCATAGGCAAACAAACAACTAGACCTGGCCTCAAGCAAGTCAGAAGCTGAGGAGCCACACGGGGGTTACATACACATTCTGTAGGAGGCGTGAGTGCATGTGCGCACACACACACACACACAAACTAAAAAGGAATTTGCTTAGATTTCAGGTTATACTGTTTTATTATATAATATGCTATTTTTCAACTTTGGGACAGTTTTGTGGGTAGGTAGACAAGTGGCTGTAATTGCTTTTAAAGCCTACCTTGGTGGCTTCAAAGAAAAGAGGTGCTTTGTACAATTGTTGGCTAGTCCCGCTCTGAAAACATCACAGGCATTCTGCTGGCCGGGGAGCACTTGCCTACTTCTGCTGCACACACCTAATCCCACTAACACTGTGAAACAAGCCTGCTCAAATGCTGACCCAGGGTTTAGTGTTACAATCCTGACTCCAGCTGGGACTAGCAGATGCTGGGATGATCCCTCTGCTGATTTACACACATGGTAAACCATTCCACAGCAGTACACGTCCAAAGAAATGACCACGCTGTCACCACTCTCTGGAATGTATTTCCCATTGAAAGAGGAAGAGACAAGGTGTTGGTCATTAGTGTCAAGGGTCATTTTTATGAGATGGTGTGTCTTTAAATATGTTTCTAAATGATAAGTCAAAAAGTATTGTTCATGGGCTGGAGAGATGGCTCAGTGGGTAAGAGCACTGACTGTTCTTCCGAAGGTCCTGAGTTCAAATCCAAGCAACCACATGGTGGCTCACAACCATCCGTAAGAAAATCTGATGCCCTCTTCTGATGTGTCTGAAGACAGCTACAGTGTACTTATATTCAATAAATAAATATTTTAAAAAAAAAAAGTATTGTTCATTAAGAGAAAAAGAAACAAAAGTAGACGGAGAGAAAAGAAGGAAGTTTAATTTACTAGGAAATTTAAAATCCATCTTTAATTGCACTAATTTGAACATATCTGAAGACTAGAACACAGCTCTTTAAAACACACACACACACACACACACACACACACACACACACACAAGCTCATCCCAAGGATTAACAGCCTGAAAAGACCGTTCTGCCAATTCCAAGCTTGAATCATAAACTTTATTCACCTCCCCACACCACCAGAAGCTGAAAACCTCGAGGCAGCTAGACAATGTGTTCCTAGAATATCTCCAGGGCCACCAGGCCCCGCAGAGAGGAATGTGAGATTATCTGTGTGTCTGATAGCACTGCAGTGGTGACAGGCTGTGACCCTAACCTGAGTTTCTCCACCTCTGTTCCAGGGAAGCAGACACCAGAGCCATGGAGTACATCCACACTGGACGCTAACCTTTCTACCTTGCTTTATATGATGGAAGGGAAGAGACACTCAATACTAATTTTAATAAACAAGATACAGAGAAATCAAAAAAGACCAACATATTACAAAAATGAGTCAGTGAATAATATGGAAAACCAAGTAGGACTATTTTCAAAAGGCCTCTTAACTTTTATTATCTGGAGTAAAACCCAAAAGAGGACCCAACAGACTGCTCTATCCCATAACTCTTGCTTAAAAAAATAAAAAGTAAGCCGGGCGGTGGTGGCGCACGCCTTTAATCCCAGCGCTTGGGAGGCAGAGGCAGGCGGATTTCTGAGTTCGAGGCCAGCCTGGTCTACAGAGTGAGTTCCAGGACAGCCAGGGCTACACAGAGAAACCCTGTCTTAAAAAACCAAAAAAAATAAAAAATAAAAAAAATAAAAAGTAATACATGACAATTCATTTCTACTTTAAAAACAGAAGAGAGGTGTCACACTATGTACTAAAAGGCCTCACTATTAACACCTTGGTTTTTTTCTTCTAGTCCTTCACTTGTCCTTGGAGTCAGTTTCCGTGAAGCAAGGCTGTGGTCAAGCTTGCGTTACATTGCATGTCATTCTACCAGCGTGTGACAAGAGAAGCAGAGTCTGGGTATATAACGGAATTACTGAGTTCCATAACAGACTCGGAGATATTTAGCTAGAGAAAAAACATATTAAGAATTCTAGGCTTTTGAAAGCTAAACTTAATTTCTGGCAAGCATGACTGGTAATTACAACCAAAAGCCAAATATTGTGGAGTCCATTTTTAGATGAAGCAATCTCCCACTCAGCACACGCAATCACTTCTGGAAGATGGCATCTGCTCAGCTGCTGAAGGCAGGAGGAGACACAGCAAGCTTCTCTAATGCGACCTGGAAAGTGAAACTGGTATCTCAACTAACTGACAAAGCACAAAACTGTGGCCATCTTATGTATAGCAGGTAGGAGAGCTGGCCCAGGGGTCATGAAAGCAGGAGACCTAGCCCTGCCCCGGCCTGCTGCAGCACAGAGCAGGCCCTGCACCTTGCCTGGGCAGCACAGCAGAGCTGGCCCTGGATGTGGGAGTTGCAGGTGAGCTGGTGTGTGAGCACAGAAGAGCCGGCCCAATGTCTTGTCTGCTGGGCAGTGGCAAGGACAAGGGACCCCCCTCTCCTCTCATCACTCACCATCTACGGCAGATGAGAAAGCTGGCCCCAGGATTATGAGTGGGAGAACTGGCCATGTTCCTCACTGGCTGTGGTCTCACTGCAGAGAACATGCCCTGTGCTCACCTGAGCAGCAGGGGAGAGCTGGCCCAGGTGCAGGAGTTTTGGGGGAGCTGACACATAGGGCATTAGAGTGGCAGGAGAGACAACAGACTGACCGTCTCTGATACCTCTCAGGCCCAGATCAAGGGTTTTGAATTGGCCTACCCCAGCCATTATCCCATCAATGAACTGCTGGAGTACATGAAGGGGCTGGTCCAAAACTATAGAATCTCTGTGACATAGGGCAACAACAGGATATCCCAGTGAGGTTCCAGTACTGATAAAGTAGCAAAAGCCAGAGGCCTTGAGTCACTGCAGTGAAGATTTGCAAGCAAAGAAGTTTAGACAAAAGGGAATACTATGGGTACACTGTGACACTCCAGTTTCTACTAGATTACTTTTTTATCTGTTGCAGAGGAGACTGCAAAAGTGGAGGGCAGGTATGACAGGAGAGGGAGATGAGTAGGACTGGGGTGCATGATGTGAAATTCACAAAGAACCAATAAAAGCTGAAAAAATTTCTTAAAAAAACCTGTAACCATACACACAGTATTTGGCTATACAAATAATCATAAAAATTTCAATACTGAAAAAGACATTAAATTTTGCTTTTTGTTTTTCAAGATAAGGTTTTTCTGTATGTCCTAGCTGTCCTGTGGACCAGGCCTCAAACTCAAAGATCCACCTGCCTCTGCCTCCCAAGTTTTGGATTAAAAGAATACTCTATCATACCCAACAATATTGAAACTATTCCAATCTGGCCAGTCAGTGGTGGCGCACACCTTTAATCCCAGCACTTGGGAGGCAGAGGCAGGCAGATTTGTGAGTTCGAGGCCAGCCTGGTCTACAGAGTGAGTTCTAGGACAACAAGGCTACACAGAGAAACCCTGTCTCGAAAAAAAGCCAAAAAAAAAAAAAAAAAAAAAAAAAAAAAAAAAAAATTCTGATCTGTTCACATCCTGGCGCATTCATGCAAATCCACATATCCCAAATCCTACACAAAGGATCACTGAGATTATTTAAATTTTCCAAACCGACAGCTGGGAACCTTGTGGTACCAGAAAATTTTAAAAATGGTCAAAAAAGCAGATTGTAACAAAGGACTGAGGAGCCGACTCAAAGAGCTCTCAAAGGCTGACAAAGCTAAGACAATCTGAGCAAAAAATAGATCATGGACTTTAATCTAGAATATGGGTTATATGACTTTTCCTAGAGACATGAATGAACCTCAATTCATACCAAACAGAAAATACAGACAAAAGAAATTATTCTATTCAAGTACTGATAGCTGAATCAATGAGTTTACCGGGGCTAATTATAGGAGCATGGATGACTCAAAAGAAACAAAATTACTCAAAAGTCCAACCCAACATCATTATAGTTTTCTAAGCACCTTGCAGGCAGCCCCGCTGAAGAGTCTCTCCTTTCCTCCAGCAATTATTTACTGCTTGTCACCTTCAAGCAGGCCTCCCAAGTCTTACATGTTTTGTGAACTTCCTGAGTGCAATTCTTTGAATGAGAAATAGCCTCCACTATTTGAACCCTTGGTCCCCAGTTAGTGGAACTGTTTGGGAAGTATTTGGAGGTGTGGCCTTGTTGGAGGAAGGTGTGTCACTGAGGGCAGGCTTTCAGGTTTCAAAGACTTGAATCATTCTCAGTGCACTCTCTCTCTCCCTCTCCCTCTCTCTGCCTGCTGCTTAACAATTACTGTGATGTGAGTTCTCAACCCTTCCTGATACCACTTCTTTGTTCTCCCATCATGGACCTAACCCTCTATAACAGGAAGCCTTGGTCATTGTGTTTTGTCACAGACACAGAAAAGTAACTAAGATATGAAACATTTAGGGCCTGGAACCTTGCTGGAGTTAGTGCATCACTGGAGGTCAGCTTGGAAAGTTTACAGCCTCCTCATTTCTCTCTCTCCCTCTCCCTCTCCCTCTCCTTCTCTCTCTTTGCTTCTGATGTATGGCTGCCTTTCCCAGTTACCTTAGACTTCTAGCCCTCTGGAACACTAAACAACCACAATAACAACAACAACAACAAAGCCTCTTCATCCAGTAAATTGCTTTTGGTTACGGTATTTTCTCACAGCAACAGGAAAGTAACTAATATGCAGAGTCTACTGAGCCCCAAGCCCACCTCCAGGGATGTCTTAGTCAGGGTTTCTATTCCTGCACAACATCATGCATGACCAAGAAGCAAGTTGGGGAGGAAAGGGTTTATTGAGCTTACACTTCCACATGGCTGTTGATCACCAGAGGAAGTCAAGACTGGAACTCAAGCAGGTCAGGAAGCAGGAGCTGATGCAAAGGCCATTGAGGGATGTTCCTTACTGGCTTACTTCCCCTGGCTTGCTCAGCCTGCTCTCTTATAGAGCCAAAGACCTCCAGCCCATGATGGCACCACCCGCAAGGGGCAATTGAGAAAATACCCCACAGTTGGATCTCATGGAGGCACTTCCCCAACTGAAGCTCCCTTCTGTGATAACTCCAGCCTGTGTCAAGTTGACACACAAAACTAGCCAGTACAAGGGACTACTTCAATTTAGAGGTAACAACTACACATCACCATATGGGAACAGGATAACTACTGTACAGAAGGTTTATCTAGATGCTGCCACCTCAAGACAGTGATACACAAATGAGAATCAATACAGAATAGTAAGTGAGTGTAAAGTTCTTGCTTTGGGTACCACAGGGCAGCGAATCAGGAGCATCTACATACCACACACCCCAGGATGGTAAGTACAAAGGATTTCATAAGCAAAGCAGGGTAAACAGGCACCGAACAGGTGAAGTGTGGGGTGTGTAGTGTGTGCGGGGGGGGGGGGGGGGGGGGGGGGATTTCTGTCACATGGGAAATTAAATGCTAAGCAAAACATAGTGATGGGCATTGACTGAAATAGAGACAGACACCAGGCCTTCAAGAGGTCTAGGGAGTCATGGGGGATGGGGAAGGGGAAGGAGAGCTGTTAAGGAGGGCAGTGGAATAGTAAGGTAGTCAACAGATTGTAGCCCTCTGGAACTTAGTGGGGCAAGGATGAGGCAGAATGACCCTTATGATCTTACAGAAGTAGAGTGGGAAAGGATGGCAAACTGCAACAGTGAGCAAATACAGGCAGACTAAGTTGTTGTTAAATTATAACATATAATTAACTTCTAATTCCATATCACCCCTATCTTCTTCAAACTGCTCCCCTCACAGAACACAGATTATCTTTCAAAATTGTAAAACAGATCAGCTCACTCCCGGTTTAAAACTTTCCAGTGCACTCCCAATACATATTCCAAGCTCCTTAGCAGTGCCTCTAAAAGTCATAGTCAAGTTTCTGCTTTCTCTTCCAGTTTCATCCAGTGCTATCCTCCAACCAACAGAGCAAACAAAACAACAGCAGCAAGATCACACACAAAGCAAGGGCTGGAAATGAGGCTCAGTGGGAGGACAGGGTTTGATCCCCAGCACTCTAGGGAGGGACTAAAACGCTTCATTATTTGTTCCACACACCTCAACTTAAAATGGTACTTCCCAAGAGTTTGGTCCTCTAAACTAAGCAAAGAGGCTTCTGTCCTCCACAATTACTCCCTGTCACAGCCTCCTGTTTTTCTTTACACTTAAACAGTAGGCAAACGGTATTCATCCCTGTGGTAGCTACGTTTTATAAAGTCACTGCACCTGGCTTACCACTGCTCCTAGAGAAGACACTTCATTGATTAGCAAGTATCTTCCACTGCTCTAGAGTACTGAATTATGTTTCTACTAGCATATGTCCATTAGCTTTTGCCAAACAATCAGTATATAATCTTTGTTTCAAACATGTCAATATATGGACACTGTTGATTCATTAGCATGTAACCTATGAGCAAGCACTTTAAACCATGGCAGAACAAAGCTTATCAAACATGTAAGGTACATCATAGCCTATTCTGCTCCGGACCATTACAGCACTTTAACATACACTTGGAGCCAGTGTGAAGAGCAACATCAAGCACACAAAGTACAAAAATGTCAAAATCAGCAAGGCATGGTGGCACTTTAATCCCAGCACTGGAGAGGCAGAGGTAGGGGGATCTCTGGGTTTCAGACCGGCCTAGTCTACACAGAGGAAACAACAACAACAACAAATGAAGTCAAAATCATGGGAGTACGTAGAGCACAAACATTATACTTGTTTATAATGTGAGAACCAAAGCAAGAAGCAGCATGTTTTCCTGCTGTAACTCAGCTGGGAATAATGAGGACTGATTCTATTTGTCTAACACTGTTTGTTTTAAAATTGTAAACCCACGAGGTCAAGGGAACAGGCCAGGACTGTCTGTACTCTAGCATATGGCGAAAGTAGACAGTTAAGAGAGTAAACATGGGGATGGAAAGATTGCAGTTAAGAGTGCAGAGTCTTCCAGAGGACCATGCTCTAGTAGTTCCCAGCACCCACATGGTCCCCCACAATCATCTGTACCTCAAGTTCCAGGTGCCCCAACTTCGTCTTCTGACCACACATGGTGAACAGACATACATGCAGGCAAAATACTCACACACATAAAAGAAAAAATTAAAGAAAGAAAATAAACGTGTAAGAGGTAGGTGGCTACATAAGCCTAATGGTCAATCGGGAGAAATGTAAAGATGTAGCAGTATGGCTGATTGAAAGACATTTTTTGTTTTTTAATTGGATATTTTCTTTATTTACATTTCAAATGTTATCCCCTTTTCAGGTCTCCCCTCTGGAAACCCCCTATCCCATACTCCCCCACACTCACTCCCACCTTCCTGCCCTGGTATTCCCCTACACTGTGGCATTGAACCCCCTCAGGCCAACAGGCCTCTCCTCCCACTGATGTCCAACATGGCCATCCTCTGCTACATACGCAGCCGAAGCCATGGGTGGCTCCATGTGTACTCTTTGGTTGGTGGTCCAGTCTCCAGGAACTCTGGGGGATCTGGCCGGTTAATACTGTTGGCTCCCCACCACCCCACCCCATGAAGACTGCAAACCCCTCAGCTTCTTGAGTCCCTTCTCTAACCCCTCCGTCTGAGACCCCAAGCTAAGTCCAATAGTTGGCTGCAAGCATCCACCTCTGTATTTGTCAGGCTCTGGCAGAGCCTCTCAGGAGACAGCCATATCAGACAAGCACTTCCCAGCATCCACAACCACACACAGAGAAAGTTACACGGAAACCATAATCAGGATAGTTGGGGAGGCTATTCTCAAAAGAGAGTGCTTAAACTTGAAAACTAAGAAGTGCAAAAGGCAAGTTATACGACACTCAGGGGATAGAACATTCCAGACGCCCATTCCAGACAAAGTGTAAGTATGAAAGTTCTGGAGTGGGAATATGTCTTAAATGTCTAAATGTCACTAAAAACTCCTCTGGAGGCTTACAGACTTTTACTTCTTCAATACCTTCGCAGAGATGTCTCCATGACTTCTCTTTAAATCCCTGCAAGCCAAGGGAAACTGCTACAGCTTGAATATCTGCTTCCTCCAAAACCCACTGATTTAATTGTGAGACCTTTAAGGTGTTTGGCCATGAATGCTGTGTCTCACAGTGGGACTGTTGCCTTAGTGAAAGAGAACATCTTCTCCTCTGGGCCCTCACCTACTCATGCTCTGCAAAAGTACAATGCAGCCAGTGTCACCTCTGGCTTTTCCTGACTACAGAACTGTGGCTGACAAATTTCTTCTCATTATAAATGGCCCTGTTTCAGGTTTCTGATATACTGGTACATGAGGGACTAACATGAATGCCAAGACCCCAGAGCAGCCAACAATATAGATGAATTCCTTTATGGTGAAAAACAAAATAAAGAACACAGAAGGAACTTTCCAACTCACATCCAACAACCAGGGTCACAGCCACCCCAACACCTGTCTTTCCTTCTTTTCTGTACTCTACCACATCATGTTAACTGAGACTTGTTTAACTGTGGGTATGCAATGTAGTGAGCAAAACCATAAAAATAATCAAGGACGTGGGTTGTCATTCAGAGACAATAATGCTGCAAAGCCCTGTGAAAGCTAGAAACTATACAAGAAACATGTAATAAATTCTACTTTACATAATAGGTACTAGACAATTCCTTTTACATATGAATAACTGTAGCTAACAAACAACCATAAAACATGAGTAATGGCATCATTATTAATTCTAGAGTTACTCAGACGATGAACAGACCACCAGTGGTCTCTAGAATCAAACTACTTCCCCATAACTGGAAACATACCATTATGAATAAATAAAAACCACAAGAAGTGCTTGTTTCCTCAAGATGTACAATGCTTCCAGAGATGTCAATGGCTGTGGACTCCAGGAGAGAAAAAGTTTTAGTGTTTATAGCCCTAAGAAGATAGATAGCAGGTAACTGATTAAGTATCAGAACAGACAGGTTTGGACTCTAGATGAGCACAGTAGCAACACCATCTGAGAAGAATACTTACCTAACCTCTGACAAAATTCTACCTGCCAATATCTGAAAGAGTGTATCCTTCCTTACACATGATGGTTGCAATCTGCCAACATCTGAAAGAGTGTATCTTTCCTTATACAGGATGGTTGCAATCTCCTGTATGGGGAATCTGAGGGAAAAAACAATTGTTCTTCTCAACAGAACAATTGTTCAGTTCAAACAATCTGAAGCCCAGGAGAAATGGATAGCTTAGCAGTTAAGACCCCTTGTCACTCTCCCAGAGGACCCAGGTTCAATTCCTAGCACTCAGATGATGGCTGAGAAACATCTGTAACTCCAGTTTCAAGGGCACCCAATACCCTCCAGTACTAGGCAAACATGAATGTAAAACACCCATACACATAAAATAAATGCACAAAAAAATTTAAAGAATCTAAGGTCTAAAGATGGTCAATAACTGATTTAGAAAATAAATGTACTAATAATACAGAGTGATTCAGATCCCTCTCATGACCAGAAGTATCAAACTAATACTAACACATAAGAGTCAATCAGAGATTTATTATCTCTATGAGAAAATGCAATCTTCAGCTACTAAAGTAGCAGATGCTGGACAGTTTGGAGGCATGAAAATACAGTCCACCTGCAACTCTAAGAGCTCGAGGGTCTTAAGGACTTTAAGACTTGCTAAAGATTGGGATAAAGTTCAGTGAAAGAGCACTTGCCCAGCATGTACAGGTCCTGGATTCTATCCTAGGCATCCCAGCATCCCAACGAGTAACAACAAAAAACTAACTAGCTAGTTCTCGTCTATGGTTGATACACATATGCACATAATAAAGAGTTGGGCTAGGGACTAATACAGCCCTGACTAATGCAAGCACTGAATAATTAAACTAAACTGGAATGAATAGACTACACAGGATAGAGACTATTTTCTAAATATTTGGGGGGCACATTTCTCAGAAATGATTATGTGTAGAAAACAAATCTCAAAATTCCTCAAAGGCAAAAATCATACAAGTTTATGACAAAATGTAATAAAACTAAAAATTAGATAAGACATTCTTTTAAAATACTACTTTAAACGATTAAGAGTATTTAGAAATGAAAGCCACAAAAGTTTTGGGGTTTGTTTGTTTGTTTGAAACACAAGTCTACATAACTCTGGCTGCTATTTAGAACAGCTTACCCTCAAAATCAAAGATCTAGATGCCTCTGCCTCCTCCACCACACCTGGCTTAAGACATGGAAGTTAGGCAAAGCAAAATCCCTCCAGAAACAGGACTGCCAAATACTTTTGTGAAAAGGTCAAAGAATAAACAGATTAAATATGAAGGTCAAGAAGTCTGAAAGATGATAAAAACAAAACAAAATACTACAGAGAAGGGCTTAGGAGTAAAAGATAATGAGCTAGAAATTACTGCCGGCGGCATGGGCTGTCCTGTGAAGGAAAGCAAATCAAACATAAACATACTTTATTCAACATTTCCTAACTCCAAACACTGTACGCCAGATGCTGACGTGGAAAGGGCCAACAGGATGTCCTGGTCCAAGCCACAGGGGGTCTAGAAATGGTTTCCACAATGAAAACTCAGTGCACAGGCTTTCAAGCTTCCATTTTTATTCCTACTTATGTGGTGTACGCATGCATGTTTGTGTGTGTACATGAATGCAAATGGCATGTGCACGGTGGTTGGTGTTGGATGTCTTCCTCCATCACTATTTTTTTTTAAGGTGGGGTCACTTAACCAAACCCTGATTCTTCTGGCTGGCTAATGAGCTCCTGGGATCTACCACCTGTCTCTTCCCGAGCCCTCCTCCCACTCCCCCTGCAGCTTTTTACGTGGGTGCTGAAAAGCAGAACTCAGGATCTCATGTTTGTGCAGGAAGCTCCTTCTCACAGAGTTGTATGTCCAGCCACCATTTCTAGTCTTCATACTTTGATTTTTTTGTTATTAAAAACTAAAAATTTGTATCTGATTTTGTCAGAATCACTTCTAGTGTTTGACTAAAGTAGGAAAATTCCATTTCCCACAGTGACATATGTTTATTTCTGGTCTTGCACTTCTCTCTCACTGGTCTTCCTTCCTCTGGAGTTTAAGCTTCTGAATGGTAATTCATATAGAATACCAAAGGCTCTTACTGTAGAAGAGTTGACATATGACCTATATAACTATATAACTATATAACCTATATAACTCCTATTGTGCACAGTATTATGTAGGCAGAGGCAGAGGTGAAAGCACTAAACATATGTTGCTGCTTTATCAGACACAATAAATAATGCACAACTTATGCAAGATATCAATTTCATTCTGTCCCGGCTATTTGAGTTTAGCACACTCATGCTGCCCTCTGCTGAAGGCAGTACTTCCACTCCAAGCCACCCCACCTAGGAAGAATGAGTTAGACGCCCTTGACAATAAATGCATGCGGTATGCTTTTCTTCCTTTGTCTTGTCTATTTCCACCTAGGGCTTGGAAATGCAAGAGCATTTAATTCTCTCTGCCTTTTCCACTAACCGACCTAATCAATGGAGCCAAAGTATTCAATGACCAACAACTGTTTCACTTGGCCATTTTCCAAAACAGAACTTAAGTACTCTTTGATCTTAATTAAGATGGTATCTTAAGAGGCTGAACCCCTCTTTTTCTTGTACATTGTCTACTTTGTGCAATATCATATAATTAGGAACAAGGTGATGGTTATCAATATTTATAGAAATATCACTGTAATAATCTAACAATTCTATTAATACAATCCACTGCCATCAAATTACTACTACGTACTTTTTTTTTTCACTCACTGAATGACTTGCAGGTATTATGTACCTGTTGGAAATGCCTCAAAGAACTAAAGGCTCGTATACTGCTACACCTAATTTGCCTCACCTAAGAGATAATATTTCTTTATCCTGTAAGCACTGAGTACACATGACCAGACCTTAAGGAAAGCAAATTCATGTGCAGTAATGTTCAAAAGATGAACAGGACAATTCAGAACAAGGTCCAAACAGCCTTTGAGAATAGATCTTTGCAAAATTATTTTTATAAGTAATAAAATATGATACCCTGAAGACAACAAGCAAAAATTACAGAACTTCAAGTAGATCCTAAAAAAAGTTTTGAGATGTTATGACAAATCCATCATTATAAAGAAATATCCCATGTATGTTAGATTGCACGCTGGCTAACAGACCTTATTAATAACACAAGATGCTTCGAAGAACAACTATAGAGAAACCACGACTGACAACAGCAGCCAAGAGTAGGCTTGGTAGTGCCAAGTTACTTAGGGCTAACATCTTTTAAGTTTACTGTTGTTTTTGGCATTCCTACTACACTCAGCCACTTTCTATATTTTAACTTTAAGGAAACAAAAAGTTTTATTGGGGTATAACTAAAATACAATTAACTGTAGAGTCTAAATCTGTAAGTTTTAACATGATTTTCTTGGGTTGTGCTGTGTGGGTTTTTTGTTTGTTTTGTTTTTTTGTTTTTTTCCTCCAGACAGGGTTTCTCTGTGTAGTCTTGGTTGTCCTAGAACTTGCTCTGTAGAGCAAACTGGCCTCAAACTCATAGAGATTTGTCTGCCTTGGCCTTCCAAGTGCTGGAATTAAAGGCATACATGACCATGGCCTGGCTTTGATATATGGATATAATATATATAATATATATGATATATTAAAGGTATGGAGTGTGAATAGTGTAGTTCAGGAGATGGGTCCATTGCCAAAGTGCTTGCTGAGTTCAGACTTCCCAGTATCCATGTAGAGTCAGGTCTGAAAGCACTGGAGAGGCAGAGACAAGGGAATCTCTGGGGCTTGCTGACCAACCAGTATAGCCTAACCAGCAAGTTCTAGGTTCAATGAACAACCTACAGCTGAAAACAAAGGTTTGAAGGTTTTGTGGGTGGGTTGCTGTCCTTATCCCTTCACTGGGAGCCCTGCAAGAGATGGTCACTTTGAGCCGGGCAGTGGTGGCGCACGCCTTTAATCCCAGCACTTGGGAGGCAGGGGCAGGCGGATCTCTGAGTTCGAAGCCAGCCAGGTCTACAGAGTGAGTTCCAGGACAGCCAGGGCTACACAGAGAAAACCTGTCTCAAAATACAAAAAACAAAAAAACAAACAAACAAAAAAAGAGAGATGGTCACTTTGGGCTCCATATCCCAACTGTTTTGAGGCAGGGTCTATGCATAGTTCTGGTTGCCCCAAGGCTCTCTATGTAGCCTGAGCTTGCTTTAAACTCAGAGAGGTGTCTGCCTTTGCTGGGATCAAAGGTATGGGCCACCATACAAGGCTGGTTTTAATTTTTTTTTTGGTTTTTCTTTTTTTTTTTTTTTTTAAGGATTTATTTATTTTATTTAATGTGTATGAGTACACTGTAGCTGTATAGTTGGCCGTGAGGCATCATGTGGCTGCTGGGAATTGAACTCAGGATGGCCCCGCTCGCTCCAGCCCCACTCGCTCCACGTAATACACTGTAGTTGTCTTCAGACACACCAGAAGAGGGCGTCAGATCTCATTACAGGTGGTTGTGAGCCACCATGTGGTTGCTGGGATCCGAACTCAGGACCTTCGGAAGAGCAGTCCGTGCTCTTACACGCTGAGCCATCTCACCAGCCCCTTTTTTTGGTTTTTCAAGACAGGATTTCTCTATATAGCCCTGGCTGTCCTGGAACTCACTCTGTAGACCAGGCTGGCCTCGAACTCAGAAATCCGCCTGCCTTTGCCTCCCAAGCGCCGGGATTAAAGGCATGTGCCACCACCGACTGGTTAGGTTTTAAATTTTAATTAATGATATATATGATGTTTACCTGGTGTATGTTTACCTGATGTATATCTTGCACCACTTGTGTGCCTGAAGCCAGTGGAGGCCAGAACAGAACAGAACAGAACAGTTCTCCTGGAACTGAAGTTACAGTCAGCTGTGAACCACCATGTGGGTTTCTGGAATCAAGCTGAGGTCCTCTGGAAGATCAGTCAATGCTATTAACCACTGAGTCATCTCTCTAGTCCCAAGTTTTAATTTTTCTTACATTTCTTATTTTAGCGTATGTGTGTTTGTGTGGGCACCCAGGTGCCATGTCACACATGTGGAGGTCAGAGGACAGCTTGTGGGAGTCAGTTCTCTCCTTCTATCATGTGGGTTCCAGGAACAAACTCAGGTCATTAGCCTGACTGGATCCCCAGAGCCCAGATACAAGACAGAAAGATATGGTTAGCTGCCTGTAATCCAGCATGGGGAGACAGGGAAAGGAGATTCCTCAGGGCAAGCTAGTTAGCTAGATTAGCCAATCAGAAGCTCTGGCTCAGCAAGAGCACTTGCTTCAGTAAATAATGTGCACGGCAACCAGGAAAGATCTAATGTCAACTTTGAGTCTGCATACGCACTTGCACTCACATCTACATATCCCACACACACATAAAATTCATATTCTGCATGTGAAGAGATGGTATATGCCTGTAGTCCCAACTACCAGTAAGGCTCAGATAAGGGGATGTCCATAACCCAAGATTAAGCCCAGTCTGAGTAACAGTAAAACTGTCTTTAAAATTGCATCTTTTCCCACTGAATTACCTTTACATCTTTGTTGAAAATTAATGGGACATTTCTGGGAATTATTTTTGATCATGTGTTGTTCCCGTTACCTATTTACACCAATAATTACTGACAACTTTACATGTGACTTCATGAATCCAGGACATGAATGTAATATAATTGCATTCATTTTCCAAAATGACTTTGCTCACCTAGGTCCTCTGCATTTCTGAAGAGGTTTGAGTACTAGTTTATCCATTGCTAACAAATACTTTGCTGGGGTATGGACTGAGCTTGCATGGAAAGTACAGTATTCAGCTGGGGGGAGAACTAATCTCCTACGGCAGCTGTTCAGTGCATAAACAGGTTATATCACTTACTTAAGCTTTTTTACATTTCTATCCGCTGTGCATTATAATGCAAAGTGTATCATCTCCACGTGCATTTGGTTACCTTTATCTCTATGTAATTACTATTGTGGATGCTCCTGGAAATAGTATATTAAAGTCCAATGCTTAACTGTTTGGCTAATCTACAGATAGGCAATTGAGTTTTACACGTTTAATTTACATTCTGTAACATTCTCAAGCCGAGTGGTTTTAGTACTGCTTTCATACATGCTGCAAGATGTGACAGAATCATATTGCTAGGGAACACAGAGGTTCTCTGCTGCATTACTTTTCGACCTCTCTTCTCTACTCTCACTGACTAGAAGCTCTAGGTCAAAGCTGGATGCTCCTTATCAACATTCACGGTTTCACTACTAAAGAAGCTGGCTCATAATCTTCATAGATATTAACAATGTGGCTAGCTACGTAATTTTCATAGACAGGCCTTTACAGGGGAGAGAAGACCCCTTATTCCGCTAGTCTGCACATAGTAGCTGTTTTTAATCAAGAATGAAGGCCCAATTCTGTCAATATTCTTTTCTGCTCAGAAGGTAGCAGTTTTTCTCTTTTACACTGCGAAGACAATAAACTACATTTCAGCCCGGCAGTGGTGGCACACGCCTTTAATCCCAGCACTTGGGAGGCAGAGGCAGGCGGATTTCTGAGTTTGAAGCCAGCCTGGTCTACAGAGTGAGTTCCAGGACAGCCAAGGCTATATAGAGAAACCCTGTCTCAAAAAAAAAACAAAAAAACAAAAAACAAAAAACAAAAACCCTACATTTCTGGATCTTGAGTGTTCAGCCAACCTTAGACTCTGGGGATAAACCTCACTTGGTCATAATATAGTTTCCTTTTTTATAATTATCTGGATTCCATTTGTAATAACCCTGTTAAGAGTCTAGCTATATTTATGACACAGACACCAGTCTATAAGTCTGAGTTGTAGTACCTGTACTACACAATCACTGGAAAGTATTCTCTCCTTTTCAATAGACTAGATGTTTGCATATAATTGGTATTATCTCTTCCTTAAATCTTTGGAAGAATTCCCTGATGAACCATCTTGGTCTACAGCTTTTTCTGTAAGGTTCTTAACTACAAATGCATTTCCTATGACAGGGTAAGAGCTCTGGAAGTTTGGGAGTCATGGACTATCGATTTAGACTTAAGGTGTTTCTTAAAACCTGTTAGTGCCTTCAGGTACGAAAGTTTATGTTCTCTCTCATGCCCAGTACTGTGGTCTGTTCTCCTCTTGCTTTTCTGGTCAGACTGGGAAATGTATTTCTAACGTTTTCTAAAATTATCAACAGGCTTTTCAAAGAACTCATTCTTTTACTTATATATAGTTATTGTATGTGCATGACTGTTTGCCTACATGTATATATGCGCACACATGTGCACCTGGTGCCCATGGAGTTGGAAGAGTGTCCGGGTGATCTTTTTGTGTACTAGATAAATGTTGTCTTTGTACTACTCCAATGCTGATTTCTGTACCATCAGAGACCTGATTGCTGGCCTGACTTTGGTACTGTTATTCTTATGGCTGCATCATATTTTGTAAATGCTCCATCCAACACCTCTGATTGGTTTAATAAAGAGCTGATGTCCTACAGCAAGGCAGGAAGGGACAGGTGGGACTTCTGGGCAGAGGTAAGAATGCTGGGAAAGAATCAGGCATGGAGGAAATTGGATTTACAAAACTGAGGAAAAGTAACAATACATGTGACAGGACGTAGATTAGCATAAACAGGTTAGTAAGTTTAAGAGCTAGTTGGAACAAGCCCAAGCTAAGGGCAAGCTTTCATGATTAATAAAAGATCTCCGTGGCATTACTTGGGCAGCTGGCCGGCCAGAGACAGTTCAACGAAAGAAGAGGGCATCAGATTCTTTGGATATGAAATTACAGATAGTTTGGGGCACCAAGCGTATAATGGAGACCAAACACCAGTCTTCTGCAAGAACAGCAAGTGCTCTTCACTGCTGAGCCCCCAAAGAACTAATTCTTGATTTCTTCTCTTTCTCTATTTCCTCTTTCAGATTTTAGTTCTGTATTCTACTTTTTTCAGTTATCATTTGCTTTTTTTTTTTAATGTTTTCTTGAACATCTAGACTACTGTGTTGTTGTTGTTATTTTCTATAGATTTCTCCTAAAGTGCTTTTCTAGCTGTTTCTCACAAATGTTTGTTTTCATGTTCTGTTTAGGTTTGATTTTTCAATAAGGTTTGATCTTCCTGCCTCTTCTTCCCAAATGCTGGGGTTACAGTAATGGACAACTCTGCCTGGTGTTTTCATTTTCATTTAGCTCAAAATAAATTCCTGTTAACTCACACCCCCAAGGCAGGTCTCATCATGCTATCCAGGCTAGCTAGAATCAAGCTCACATGCCCCTATGGCAAACTCTCAAGTGCTGGGACATGCCACCACACTGGCTCCATTTTCTTTTTCTTATTTGACTCAGGATTACTCAGAGCAGTGTTGTGGCAGTATATGAGGATTTCCCAGGTATCTTTCACCCAACTGTGGTCACAGAACTACTTTGCACAATTCAAACATTTCCAATTTATCAAGTCACATAACGTCATTTTTAAGGCCAGGATGTAGCTTCCTTTTTGTCAATGTTCAACATAAACTTGTAGAGAGTGTGCTTGCTAAGACTGAGTGAGATGTTCTACAACTATCAATTACCTGAAGTTGGCTGATGGTTTTTTTGTTTGGTCTTTTGCATTCTTACTGATTTTCTGACTTATCTATCAATTTTAGTTGTGGTATCTCTGATATTTTATGTTCTAAAATTTGATGATTTCTACTTAGCTAACCCTCTCCCTCCACTAACCTTTAGTCCTGGCACTTTTGGTGTCACATCTAAAGTCTGCACAAGTCAAAGCCATGAAGATTTACTCCTTTCTATTTTCCAAAAGTTTTACAGTTTTAACTCACATCTAGGTGGCTGGTACATTTTGAAGTATGGCTTATATAAGGGTAAAGGATACGTATGACTTCATTCTTTTGGATGCAAAAATACCATCACTCTAGCATAATGTGATGAAACTATTCTTTCCTTCACTGAGTAGACATGGCACACACTCCAAAATTCAACTGGACAGATACTACTGTACTTATGGCCTGTTAATTTTAGATTTGCCTGCCTCTGGTTCTTGAGTGTTGAGATTAAAGGCATGTGTTCTTACTGTTCTCTTTCAAGCTATTTTGGCCATTCAGGACCTCTTGCAACTCCAAATTAATTCAGAGATGTAGTTTTCTATTTAAACCCGATGTTACAGTTCAGATAAGAATAGCTTTGGAGAGAGTCCTGGCATGTTAACACTGTTGCATTTCCACTGATGAGCACAGAACATATTTCCATTTATTTAGGGATTCTTTACTTTGGCAATATTTTATAATATTCACTGTACAAGTCTTTTACCACCTTGGTTAAATTAGTTTCAATGTATTTTATTCTCTGAGATGATACTGTAAATGAAACTGCTTTCTCCTTTCCAGGTTTTGTGTGATATAAAACACAACTGATCTGTGTGCTCTGATCTTACACCTTGCAACTTTCCTTCCTTCTTTCCTTCTGAATCTCTTGGGGTCCTTCTCTACGGGACCATGTTGTCTGTGAGCAACCACAATATGCTGGTTTGAATAGGTATGGCCCCCCAAGACTAGTGTGTTTAAATGCTTGGTCATAAAAGTAGCTCTATTAGGAGGTATGGCCTTGTTAGAGAAAGTGTGTGGAGGTATGGCCTTGTTAGAGAAAGTGTGCAGGGCGGAGGTGGGCTTTGAGGTCTTATATGTTTGTTACCCCCAGTGTGGCACACAGTCTCCTTCTGCTGCCTGTTGATTAAGATGTAAAACTCTTGGCTCCTTCTCCAGCACCATGTCTGCCTGCACGCTGCCATGCTCCCTACCATGAAGATAATGAACTAAACCCCTGAAACTGTAAGCCAGCCTCAATTAAATGTTTTCCTTTATAAAAGTTGCCCAAGTCACAATGTCTCTTCAAAGCAGTAAAACCCTAACAAAGACAAATGGTTTCATTTCCCATGAACCTTACTAGCTCTATGAAGGTAGTAGTGAGCTTGGGCTCCTCAGCTCCCAGCTCCACCTTCTCAACTCTGGCAGCTATGCAGCCTCCACCACAGCTAGTGTGGTGAGGCAGCCACTGAGTCTGTCACGTTTGGTGCCTCTCAGAGATCACTATCCTTATTATGTGATGTCCATTATCTTAGAAAGTGTCAAAATATCTTTGTTCATCATTCTGATGGTGTGATGGTTAAAGTTAGGTGTTCTCTTGACTAGTGGGTACTTGGACATTTGGTCAAACATTACTGTGTATGTATTCGAGAGTGATTCTGGATGAAATTAACATCTAAACCAAGTAAAGCAGGCTGCTCCCCACCCCCAAAATGTTAGACTCTTCCAAACAAACAAATAAGAGTAGGAGGAAGCTCGGTGCTTTCTTATTTGAGACATTGTTTCCCTGTCTTCTTCAAACAGGGGCACTAGTCTTTAGGCCCCAAGTCTAAAGTTTCCAACAAGAATTTATGCAATTGGCTTTCCTAGGGCTCCAACATAACTGTGATTTCCCAGTCTTCATAACCATGTAAGTCAATCCTTTATCATAATAAACCTCTTCACAAACACACACATACACATACAAACATACACATGCACGCACAGACAAAAAAAATCAACAAAATGAACCACCACTGCCAACATGACAATACTGGTTGTGTGACTGGGTTCAGTGCTATTGCTTGAGTTTAAGCCTGGAAAATTTCTTTTTTTTTTTTTTTGGTTTTTTGAGACAGGATTTCTGTATAGCCTTGGCTGTCCTGGAACTCACTCTGTAGACCAGGCTAGCCTGGAACTCAGAAATCCGCCTGCCTCTGCCTCCCAAGTGCTGGGATTAAAGGCGTGCGCCGCCACCGCCGTCCAGCAGCCTGGTACATTTCTAAGACAGTATTTTATTAAAAGGCATATGTTACAACAGTTATAAATACCTTTTCCATGCTCTTCTCCAAGATTTGTACCTCTGCCATAGCTATGAGGCAAAATACCTCATGAACAAAATACAAGCTATAAAAGGGGGGAAGTAGTATGAAAAATAGTGTTACACAGACCAGGGCAAAGCACCTCATAGTTCACAGGATATCTCCATACATCTATTTCATGCTTTGAACAACTAGGCTCAACTGTTAGGCACTTTGGTTCAGAGGTTGTTATAAGACTTAACCAAGACTAGGCAAAAATAAATGTTGTGTAGCACACAGCTTTATCCCAGTACTCAAGAGGGGAAAACAGGAGACTCATAAGTTCAAAGCCAGCCTGGACTATACAGGGAGGAAACTAATCCAAGAAACAACAAATTCTCAACTAGATATTGCTTCTTCTAACAAACCATTCTACAGTCAAAAAACACAGATTAGGAAGAGGAGGGTGGTATGGTGGGGGGAGTGCCTGTGGAGTCAGTCAGATCTATGTCAGAGTTCCTTTCATGGATTTATTTGACTCAACTGACCCTGTCAGTTATTTGTTCACTGCCCTGTTCTCATTTCTTTCTTACTGCAGCTTTCTTACTGCATCATTTGTAACAACTCCCTCTTGCCTTCTTGCTTCAACATAATCCAAAGTCAGTTTGCACACATAGGTTAAGACTGCGAAATCCAAGTGGGTCGTTAGTGTTATTGCTAATGTTCTTACCTCTTTCCAGTGCCTCTCAAAACTTCTGTGCACCAAAGTAACCCAGCAGGCTAAAGAAAACAGTTTTAGTCTCAAAGGGTTTGAATCAGCTGACTTAGACTGGTCCGTAAGCATCTTTAACTCTCAAATGTTGGACTGTGGATCCAGGGAGCACACTCAGATAACAGACATCTCTTCAAATCTCCAATTCCTTCTGTCCCCAGCTTCATTCTTACAGACAATAGTAGGCAAGCAGAAGAGCCCACCTACTTGTCCCAATACCCACCCTACCTACTTGTCTGTCCTCATCCCTCAGGTTACTCTGCTTAGTCTGCAAAGCCCTCCCTTGCTCAGCCTCAAACACATTCTGCTCTTACGTCAAGGATTTTATACTGGCTGCTGAGCATGCTAGCAGTATCTGCATGCTCTGTTCCTCCACTTCAATCCAGGTAAGCGTCCCTGTAAAAAGGCCTTCCTACTGCACTACAGAAATCAGCAAACCTGGAGGCTGGAGAGATGCCCTCAGTTAAGAATACTTGCTGCTCTGACACACGACCTGGATGGGGTTCCCAGCATGGTGGCTCACAACTGAATGTAACTCCAGGGTATCTGATAACCTCTTCTGACACTTGCAAACAACACATGCACATGTAGTACACATGCAGGTACAACACTGATACACATATAATAAAAATAAATTTTAAAAGATTTTTTACAAAAATTAGAAAGCCTTTCCCACATGTACTTGATGCTCCCTATCCTGCCCCGAGCTACTCACTGTCATCCGATGGTTTTCTTAGGTTTATTTGTCTATGTTCAGCTATGTGACACCTTTGAATAGGAAGGAAGATGTTCAATTCTCTATGAATAGAGATGTAAAGGTAAGAAAAATAAACAGTGCATGAGGCCCATTCATCTGAGACACGTGTTCATAAAATAAAACAATATGCTGCTGTGGGCTCAAGTACAGGTACCTCTAGATACAGAGTCAGAAATAAAGGCAGGGCAGGACCAGTGTAGATCTAAGAAGCTGAGCACTTGCCCAGCAGCATCTGGAAGCTCGTGGGGTCAGCCTCCAGTACCATATACAACAGCGGCAGCAGGAACAGTAGTCACTACAGTAAATACAATTGTTTAAATGCTCAGAAGAAACACGTTTCAACAAGTTTTTGTTTTCCAAAGGTGGCTAAGGCTAGGAAGACTCACTGTAAACATGTCTGTGCACAACCCAGGCCTGACAACCCCAGTTCAGATCCCCAGAACTCAAGTAAAAGCAGACTTGGTGGCACAAACATCTACAATCCCACAGAAACACCACAGGGAGATATTCGAGGGGAGACAAGAAACTTCAGAGGCTCAAAGACAGTCAGCTTGGCTAATGCAGCAGCCAAGAGAAGCTTCTCACACAAGATGCAAAGATGAGGACTGGTGTCCAAAGGCTGTCCTCTGAACTCCACACAAGCACCACAGCACATGCATATTCCTTCACACAGACACAAACAAGAACACACACATTCCCTCTCTCCCACTACATACAATGTGCAACCACACAAACAAACACAAACAGAAAAACTGAACAAAAGAACAGCTAGGTACTAAGAGTTTATACTATATAAGGTACTGTGGAGAAAGTTTATACAGTTATTTACTTTTGTACATAGCCAAGGGAAAAAAAATCCTGACAGATTTGCCCGGTATAAAGATACCGTGCTCTACACTCATGCATATTTGGACCAGACTAACAGGATTCACTGGGGCAGGAGGCAGGAAGGGGTGAGGATGATGATGATGAAGGAGAAAAAATTAAGAGGGAAATGTAGGATGGTATCTGGGAGGAATTGTAGGGGAGTGTATGTATGAGTTAAGTATAATCAAAATTCATTACATGCATGTATGAAATTCTCAAAGAACAAATAATATTATAATTAAAAGTATCATCTAGTCTTTTCTAAACAATTTCAACCTTTCTTACCTTAAGAATAACTAGCCCTACAGAGCCTCAAAATTCAAGGTCTTACACAATCAAACATCAGCTTTCAGAAGCAAGCTTCTAAGGAGGAGGTGAACTAGCTTAGTTACCATGCAGTGCGTTACTGCAATGCACTCTTGGGCTAACTGCGGTGTCTTCTTATGATTTGTCCTTGGTCAAGCTCCTTTTCACATAGCGGCCAGACGTTTAAAATCCATTCTCACTAGTTTTATTAGTTGTTCAATTTAACCCTCACTCTCTCCATTCCCTATGCTTAGCAAAAAAAGTTCACTCATCAGATACATATGGTGGACACACTGTAGAGTAAGTTTAGCCTCCTCTATCTCCACTTCAAGCTTCCTTCTTATTCTCACAAATATTCTTTGACATTTCTTTTCACGAAAATGGTAATCAACATATGGTTTCCGGTCCAAGATTTCTATCTCCTTCCTCACTATCTTTCTTACGCAGAGGGTTTTATGGACTGTCATAGTGCTGAGATCCTTGTCTTTTGCTGACTCAGCCTGCAGGACTTCAGTGTCTCCTCCCTGACACATAAGCTCAGTGCTTCCACATTAAGAATGGGCTTGGCTACCAGCTTCTCACAATCACTTTATTTTAAATGTCTCAAAGACTAAATATCCACAGGGAGTCAGTTCCAGGCTCATCCAACATCTTTTCTCTATTTAGAGGAGGAGGAGGAAGAAGAAGAGGAAGAAGAAGAGGAAGAGAAGGAGGAGGAGGAAGACGAGGAGGAAGAGGAGGAGGAGGAGGAAGAGGAGGAGGAGGAGGAGGAGGAGGAAGAGACAGTAAAGATGTTTTGTTTTGTTTTGTAGACCAGACTGGTCTTGAACTCACAGAGATCCACCTGCCTCTGCTCCCACCCCCACCCAGTCAACAATCTTTTTTACAGGGCTGGAGAAGATGGCTTTTCATGTAAATATGTTTGCCGATGACCTGGCTCACAAGATGGAAGGACAGCACTGATTTCTATAGGCTATCTTCTGACCTCTATGCATGTACGTATGCATACACACACACACACACACACACACACACACACACACACACACACCAAGAAAATAAATCAAAATAAAAAATATATTTTAAAGCTTTACAATATATTATCTTTCTGGGCATTTCAATCACAAGTCAGCTAATTGTTGAAAGGTTTATTTCAGTGTGTTTTTTATTACTGAATAGTTTTCTTTTTGTAATAACTATGAATACTGGCTATGTCTGATCACTTCACAATAGCATAACACAGACAAATGGCCATATAAAACTGAAAAAAATTTAAATTGAACCATATAATTTAACTAGTGACCAAAAGAGACAAATAATATTATATAAAAAATCTTATTAGAAAAAAAATCAAACCATCAGCTTTACAGTACAAACCAGCCAATAGAAAACTGATTCCAAAACCAATCTTGGGATGTTTAATAATGTATACTTTTATGACATGGCATTCAGCTGTTGTTTTACCTTCCAGCTAGACTGAATGGAATTTTAACCACCCTGATGGCATTGTACATGTGCAGCAGCAAATGCAATCCACTGAAGCGAGGCAGTGTGTGGAAAGGGGCTCAATTAAACGACGGAATGTTTCTTGTAAATTAAAGCCCTACTGAATAATCATCTTCCATGCAAATTATCTTTCTTGGGGTGTTCAACAATATGCCATCATCATATGTAGCTGCTTTAATACATGCTTATTTGTAATGCTTTACATAATGAATTCTCCCTCTTTATTCCCTTAGAAATGAAAATGAGAATGTAAGCTTTTTAATTTTTCCTTGCTAGACTGCTTTTGTGAATACACCAGCAGGAAGACACTGTGTCTTTATAACGTATAATGCAGAAGAACTATTTAATCACATGCACACTACTAGTACTTTTATCTGGAATTTTTTTGGGATAGATTTCTTATGAAAAAATATCATGTTAATCTTTCTTCTCTCAAAAAAGTACATTTTCCCAGAAGCCCATTCTCCTTCTCCTTATCTTACACCTTGAGTTTCTATTCTTAGACGAAAGCCATATGCTCAAGTACAAGCACACAAACTAGAGCGTGCTAGCATAACAGACCAGAGGAGGCCGCACATACACCACTGTACAAGGTAGGGCTCAGTAGCCAAGCACTTGCCTAGCAAGCAGAAATCCTGGGCTTGGTCCTAGCACTAAAACAAACTGTATGTCCAGCTGCATGTGACAGTTCCTGCCTGAAATCCCAGCACCAGGGAGGCTGAGGATAGGAGGACTGGTGTACGTTCAAAGCTACCTTGTGCTACAGTGATTTTTGGGCTAGCCTGGGCTAGAGTGTACCTGACACAAAGTTGTTAACCAATTCTCAAAGGGGTTTAAAAACACCCAGAGAAAGTAAGCAGCAAATGAAGCTAAGAGATCCAGTGTCTCTGGGGAACCCTGCCCAGAGCAGAGAGGACTGGTGCCTGAAGTCCCCTGGTGATAATACTTCCTGTAACACAGAACAAACACTCCCCATTCAAAAAAATTAAGCCACAACATTCATTCATAGTAATTTTCTTATTTCCACACATCCTGAGCATTCTTATGCACACATCACCAACCCAACTTCAGAAGAAAGTAGTATCAAAGGTGCTCTTGAGTAATCCAAGTCACAAGCCAGTCCTTGGAGCTGAGCCTTGCTGAGCAGAGGGGTAGGGAAAAGCCAGCTCCAAGTCATTCTTTCATGATTCACCAGGGGCTTTGTTGATGCATACCTTCCTCCTTGTTTCCTTCCTTCCACACCCAAACACTAAAACCCTTAGTTTACCTACTAAGTCATAAATATTCATCACACTTTAAAAATAACTTCTCAGAGGTCCGTGATAGGTCATAAGGAAAATTCCAAGTGACTCTAGGTTCAATTAAATACCACAACTGTTAATAAAAGCAATAATCACTGAGTAAGTACCTGAGACCTGTTAGAACTCACTACAAAACCACACTTAACAGCTGAGCACCCTTCAGGTCTTAGACATAGTTAATATGCCCACAGAAATCCTACATTACAAGCTACAGTTCTGCAGAGACAATAAAGACATCTGTAGTAAGCTAGTGCAGTAGAAATACATGCTCTCTGTTTACAACTGTCCTGTTTTTACTCTTTTTAGGGTTAAACTAGTGCATTATGGGCTACATATAAAGTGTTCCCAAAAATGCTCACGCACTTAAGGCACTTAGCCAGATGATACATTTGGGCCCTGAGGGCTCTGGACTCTCAATGAGCTATAACTTGAAGCACTCACTACTGGGCCATGGTGGAGACTTAGGAGATGGGGCCTGGTGAGAGAATGGAAGCCACCAGCAGCTTGCCTTTGAAGGGAGTTTGCAGTCCCAGAGCTCCCCCATGCTTGGCTTCAAGTCTGCCCTCATGTGATCACTCTGCTCACCACAGCCTTAGGCTGCAATGATCCTCACTATAGGGGCCAGGAAACCACTTAAAGGTATTATTCCCACTTTTTTTAATAGAAACTAATAGAATTCTACATAATCTCCAAATAGCCACCAATACAAACTAGATTAGAGACTGCCTATAGATATAATATAAAGTTATCTATCCTTAACTACAATGAAGACATATAACCTCATATTATTTTCCACAAACATTTATAGTACACAGAGTTAAATTTCATTTCCTCCATCCTTCAATTTCATCAAACCACCATTATATTGTTAAATGATTTATTCCTAGGTTATATTCACTACGTGAGTTCAGTGGTCTTTAGCATCTGGGGTTAGAGAATATGCAACTGCCAGAACTGTGGTGGCATGTTTGAAAAGTGGTCCATCTCTATCCACCACTCTCCACTGGACACTCCTTATCTCTGTCTATTGAAACCAAGCTCCTCATCACCCTGACCAAGATACTCACAGAGCAAGTCCTTGCTGGCTCCAACAAATCAGCAGCCTTTCTAGGAGCTGCTCTTGGCATTCAACCCTGCCCCACATTTTAGGACACTGTCACTTTGGAGAACATCAGAATGTCTTTCTAACTCCAATAAAACAAGCATCCTTCTCTCACAACTCAATACTAACTGAGAAGGTGTCCACTCAGTCCACAAGTGTGCATGATTTGATACTACTGCACTAGAGGGCTAGTTTTAAAATGTCCATACTAAACTACCTGTGTGACCTGTGAAAGTCACAAACACAATACTTTAAATAAAAAATGCTTTAAGACATATATACTCAGCCGGGCAGTGGTGGCGCCTGCCTTTAATCCCAGCACTTGGGAGGCAGAGGCAGGTAGATTTCTGAGTTCGAGGTCATCCTGGTCTACAGAGTGAGTTCTAGGACAGCCAGGGCTAAACAGAGAAACCCTGTCTCGAAAAAACAAACAAACAAACAAAGACATATATACTTGGGGGCCTGGTGAGATGGTTTTAAAGACATAAATACATAAAGATTTAAGATTTTATTTATTTTTACTTTATGTGTATGAGTATTTGCCTGTATGTTCACATATGTACCACCCCTGTGCCTAGTGCCCAAGGGGACCAGAAGAGTTAGATACCCTAGAACTGGCATTAGAGATGTTAGTCACCCTGTGGTTACTGGGAAATGAACTTGAAGCCTACAGAAGAGCAGCCAGTGCTCTTAACCACTGAGCGCTTAAAGATTTCTTGAATTCAGTTTTCTCAGCATCCGGGGGTGTGGGGTGGGGGAAGGGAAATGATGAGTGTCTTCCAGATATTTAAACTTCAGTAATAATTATCTTATGTGCCTGGTACTCTCCCTACATGAATTCAGTTAATTCTTAACTACAACTCTATGAAGCATGTACTTAGTTAGCATCATCACTGTAACTGTGAGAACAAAAGCTCAGAAGTCAAGCATTCCTAAAGGCCAGAAAGTAGTTAACAGGAACGGGGAATAAACTTTAAAGCCAGTAAGACTGAATCCGAAGATTGCTCTTAACTAGAAAAAAAGTGCCTATTACTGATACCGGAGCTGCTGTGGTGGTTTACGAAACAGACTTAGATTTCTTTTCTCAACAAAGACTTTATTTTTTCAACAAAGATTAGTTTAATTATTAATCACAAAAGCCACTCAGGATCAAGAAAGCCACAGATTAAATGACAGAGGACGTAAACACTATCAAAAGAGCCAGAAGCCTGCTTGCTTCACTTCTGCAGATCGCTTCTTCCTCATAATGTGTGGGTAGAAAATAATTCTACAGTCCCTTGGTTCAAACACATGAAGATCAACAGTAAGAAAACCTAACTCCTTAGACAGCTGAAGACACTGTTGTCCTCTGCTCTCAGTAACCACAGCACATCCACCTTGGGAATATCAAAAATACTTGATTTCAAAGATTTTCAAAGAACAAAATCTCTTGTGTAAAAATACTTTTTTTTTTTCTAGCTGGGCAGTGGTGGTGCACGCCTTTAATCCCAGCACTTGGGAAGCAGAGGCCCTTCTCACCTCCTCCATAATGGCAGGCCCCCACACCGCTGTACCTCCACTATCCTCTCCCTCTACACTCCCTTGATGGAAGACAGCCCTATGTCCAGTCTGTTTATTCTCTCTGCTCTGGAATCTTCCAGAAGCCTCTGGCTGTTCTCTCACTCTCTTATCTACAACCAAAACCTTCTCCTAATGGAGACCATTTCAGTGAATTCTCTACTGTGCCCTTCTACAGTAACAGCCTATAACAGTTTTTTAAGTTTCTCGTATTTAATGCATATTTAAGTTATCTGTCATGATTAGGCAGATGTAGAAGACAAGTGTTGTTCCTTTCTTTTTCTACTTGACAACTTTACAGCAGGAATTTTCCTTTCGCCACAAGCTTCTACATGGGCTGGCCATCTCACACACCCTCCCTGTCCCTTCCAATCATCTCTCTAGTCACCCCCTTTCCACCTGCTTCTGTCACCCCCTTCTGTCACTCCGCTGTATCCTGAGTTTCACCAGACACATTTCTATGGACTTGCTCTAGACAACGTGCTTTATTTTAAGTCCTTACATAAAAGGCACTTTTTCAGTGAGTTCTTTTTTGTTTTTCAAAACAGGGTCTCACTATGTATTCCTGGCTGCCCTGGATCTCACTAAGTAGACCAAGCTGGCCTCAAATTCAGAGATCTACTGGCCTCTGCCTGCTAAGTGCTTGGCTCAGTGAGTTCTTTTTTGGCTAACTCTTATCTCAAATGTCAAGCCCTAAGCCTGAAATATCTCTTATCCCTCTTCTCTGCTATTTTCTCTTAAACATCTATCTCTTATAAGTTCTTTTATCTTGTTTGATCTCTCTGCCCTACTCAAATTAACATTTTTATAAAGGCAGATGGTTTTGTCTTTACTCATTTCATAGGACCAAGGAAAGTACCCAACATTCAGCCTAATAAATATTTTCTGCTCTGCATGGATTCTATCATAACTACTCAATTCTACACAGTAGCACAGAAGCAACCACAGTGTGGGGCATGGTCGCACACTGTAAGCCCAGGATTTGGAAAGTGGGGGCAGGAAGAATGCAAACTCTAGGCCAGTATGAACTACATAACAAATTGATGTCTATCCTGGACTAAGTAACAAGACTCAAACAAACAAACAAACAAACAGGTAACCACAGACAACAAATGGTTTGGGGATATCAGCTTTATATGTATATCTTTTTTCTATCCTTTATATTAGAATTACTAAACTAGTATGATTGCATTTATTTATAATTTCCTGTCATGTCCAAAGGAAACTACACTTCCCCCAATTTCTGGAACCTATTCTACTCCAAGCAAAGGAGCCATTTCGAATGGCTGGCTATCTGTGGAGCCTATTAGCATACCACAGAGCATGCTGGTCTCCAGGCTCACCCAGTCTCTCACTGTGTACCTGTGACTCCTCTCAGCTCTTCTTGCCCCATCATCAACCCTAAAAGCTTCTCTAGCTCATGGGTTTTCTCTCTATTTCTCATCCCCTTATAAATCTACTACTTTAGCTACACTCTCTTCTTTTCCTCTCCTGCCCCTCTCTGTGTCTTCCTCTCTTGATCTACAACCACACCCATGGCCCCATCTAGTCTGTTGGCCATATTCAGTTTACTATTTTCTCTCTGCTCTGAACTCTTCCAAATGCCTCTGGCTGGACTCTCCTTCAAACATACCTTGGAGCAGCCATGTCCTCAGTTTGTACATCTGGTGCCAAAACTCTCAATTTATACACTGTCAAATTGCTTTCTAAAGGAAATCAAGGAATACAGCGACTAGAACCTCCTTGTGGGGTGTGAACTCTAAAACTTGGAGAACTAGTAGTATCCACAGAAGGTGAATACATACACACATACACACATTCAACACATGCAAGACAAATTAAATTTAAAAATAAATAAGCAACACAATGTCTAAAGATATCAACTCTTGGCCAGGTGGTGGTGGTGCACACCTTTAAACCCAGAACTAAGGAGGCAGAGGCAAGTAGAGCTCTGTGAATTCAAGGCCAGAAAGGTCTACAGAGCCGGTTCCAGGACAGCCAGGGCTACACAGAGAAACCCTGTCTCAACCCAAAAAAAGATATCAATTCTTTATTATATCATGACATCATTTCCCTGATTGTTCCTTCTTTAAAAGGAACAATCCTATATATATGGATGGATCTACAGTGCTAGGAATGACACTGAGGGGCCTTGTGCATGATAGGGAATACTCTACAGCACTGAGCTAACCCCCCAGATGCAACTGTTTTCTTAAAATAGCAAAATTTAAGGATTTATCAAATTGATCTTTGTATTGGCAAACCTTTCTCAAAACTATTATCTAGAACCCCATATTGTTGCTTTTACATGTAAGGAAATATTTATTTCTCAGATCATGAGTATACTCTTAAGAAGACAGATATGGGCTGGGGAAATGGCTCAGTTGGTAAAGTACCTGCCTTGCATTGCGCAAAGACCTGCATTTGAGCCCCAGAAACAACATCTCAAAAAACAAACAAAAAACTGGGAGAAGGTGGTGGATTTCTATGAGTTTGAGGCTAGCCTGATCTACATAGTAAGACTCTGTCTGAAAGAAAGAAAGAAAGAGAGAGAGAGAGAAAGAAAGAAAGAAAGGAAAAAAGGGAAGAAGGAAGGAAGGCGGGCAGGAAGGCAGGAAAGAAGGAAGGAAGGAAGGAAGGAAGGAAGGAAGGAAGGAAGGAAGGAAGGACAGAAGGAAGGGGGAGGCACGGGAGGGAAGAAAAAGAGAAGGAAAGAAAAAAACAACAACAAAATGCTGGGCACAGGCATAAGCAGACAGGTGGATCCTTGCATCTTGTCTTAGTCACTATGAAGACACCATGACCAAGGCAATTCTTCTGAAAGAAAGCAGGCCCAATTAAATGTGTCTCTAGTCCCAAGTCTCAATGTCTTCTATATTCCGCCAACAAACAGCACAGACAGCAATATCCCGTTCTCTGGTATCAACCTCTGTCTTGATCACTGTTCTATTCCTGTGAAGAGACACCACTATGAAGAAAACTCTTACAAAGGAAAGCATTTAACTGTGGGCTTGCTTACTGTCTCAGAGGTTTAATCCATTATCATCAGGGTGGGGAGTGTGATTGTAAGCAAACAGACATAGTGCTGGAGTAGCAGCCAAGAGTTCTACACCCAGATCTGCAGGCAGCAGAAAGAGAAATCAAGACTGGGTTTGGTGTGGCCTTCTGAAACCTCAAAGCCCCACCAACAGTGACACACTTCCTTCAACATGGCCATCCCTACTCCAACAAGACTACACCTAACCTATATGAGCTTATGGGGCCATTCTTATTCAAATCACCCCTGGTATGGTTGGCCAGCCAGTTTAGTTTACTTGCAGGCCATTGAGTGACCCTTTCTCAAAACAAGAAAAAGATAGTGAACAGTGCTTATGGTATCCAGAGTTATCTATCCTCTGATCGCCAACATGCACATACATCCATGTTCAACTCTCATCAATGTGACATATACACAAAGCTCATATTTGAGCGTCTAACAGCAAAAAAAATGACCTGAAAAAAGGAAAGCAACAAGGCAAATTTATAAAATTATTACTACTTTTTTTTAAGGCAAGATCTCCTTATGCAGCCTCAAAGCTGGCCTCCAGCTAGAAATCCCCCTGCCTCACTGTCCCTGGTGCTGGCATTACAGGCATGTGCTACCACACTTGGGTTTAAAACCAATTTTTAATATGGAAATCAATTCCTTTATGAAAGGTAGAGGTTTTATATCAATGTATACATCAATAAAGAAGTGTATATAGAAAACATACTCTGTGATAAGACTTTTGACTGCCAGAAAAAAACCACAGCCAGTTGGATAAAACGCAATTTAAGTAGGATACATACAAATCAAAAATTCATATATCAAATATGTTCACAAGTACAATATATTCATAGGCAAAATGCTATTTATAAGGCTACGCATCTTTCCTTATGTTCAAGAGAGAAGATACTTGCAAGACTAAGCAATCAGACAATGCTTATCTTTCAAGGACTGCTCTGCAGGGAGCACAGGGAGACTTCAGCTAACATTTCATAGGTACATCATCAAAGGCTAGTCAAGTAAGACTTGGATACATCAGTCAATTTAATGGGCTTGTCAGTAGTGCTGAATGATACTTTCTGGAACTGGTTGCAGAAAACAGGACTAAAGATACAAAACTTCAAAGGTAAGAAGACACTGTCCAGAGAAAAATAGAGATAATTTTAAAGGTTTCCGCTTGTTAATCTACATTTCCAAAAGCAAATAAAGGCATAACTACTTTTACTTAAACTTGGGGAAATATATTCACAAAAAGTTAAAATAGAGAACTTTCCCCACAATGTTAATTTTCACTATTTGAGAAATCCACTAATATTGAACTCCTAGTTTTCTGAAAATGGTCAGATAAAGTGAATTTCTAAACCAAAACTGACATGAAAACATTAACAAACCTGTCATTGTAAAAGAATTAAACTACCTTTAGTATTGGTTTATCATTTACATATTAGATATATGAGATACATCATTTAGATATCTAATTAGATAAATAGAAAAGCTGATCATCTAGGTAGGATCAAAAAGGGGTGTGTGTATGTGTGTATGAGTTCAGTTCTACTAATTTTAAAAGACAGAAACATGAAATTTCCAAATTTTACCCTTAACAAGACAGCCCTCATTTAAGTAAAATTGCATCAACAACCAGCCGATCAAATTGCTCACACTTCCAAGCCATCACAAAGCACCCACATTACTACACTAGTTCTGCTGCTGCCCTGATCTGAGAGAAGAACTCAAGGGGAGAGAATTTATTTTGGCTCACAGTTTAGGAGTCTGTCCACCATGGTGGAGAGGGTTTGGCGGAGCGGAGCAGAGCAGAGCAGAGCAGCACACTTCAAAGCAGCCAGGAAGCAGACAGAAGGAACAAAGGAAGAGGCCAGAGCAAGAACACACCCCCAGTGAGTCACAGCCTCCAGCAGGCTTCACTTCAAAAGTTGCCAGAACTTCCAAACAGCACCATCAGCTAAGAACCAAACACTAAACACACCTGCCTAAGGCAGACACTTCATGTTCCAGCTATAACACTGACTTAAGAGACCCTGGAGAGAAAACTATTAACACAATAGTCAACCAACCAAAAAGGACTGGGTGACACAAAGGAGGGACAGATACCAGGAAAAGCCAACCTCAGACAGTAGTAGAAAAGAGGCTACATGAAAGGCTCAGTTTATCTCCCTATGTGTTCTAACATGGTATGTAATCAGAAAATAATGAGTAAATATCTTCCTACTACTTCACAACTTTTTATAACAGAGCCTACAACCAGATCATGGACATTCCTTGCATTCGAGGTGCCCCCAATTTCTCCTTTCTTTTTACCATTTCTCCTAGGTAAAAAAAAACACACAGAAAGACACGCACACAGCCTCTGGCCTACGGCTCTGGCTATAGTCTCAGGCCAGCAGTCTCCTCGGTGTCTAAGCATTTATGAGGCTGCTATGGCAGTAAAGTTTCCTAATATCCTGTTGGCCAAAGCAGACTACTAAGGAAGGAGACAAAAATATCGATACTATGAGATGTGATTTATTTGTTGTATCAATGTAACACTTTACCATATACTGTAGTGATGGTCACTATGAAGAATCTGTTTTGGAATATTATAAATAGTGCTATGACCATTCATTCTAGTACATTTACTTTGGCGGATGTATCTCCAAGTGAAATTGCTGAACTGTAAAGTATGCAAATGTTTAATTTTTATAGATACTGCCAAACAGCTTTCCAATTTGTTCATTCCAATTTACATTCTCATACCAATATATAATTCCCACAGCAATGCAGAATTTCAGTTGCTGTATTTTCTCACAACACTTACTAAATTTTCATCTTTTTTCACTCTAGTGAGTGTACAATAATATTTCACTTTGATTTTTGAGTGGCCATATTTAAAAGTACTTCACAAGAGCAATAAGGGAAAAAATCTTGACCCATGAATGTAAGACAGCTTTCTATCCACAGCACAGCAAGCTCACTCTAAAATACAGGCATGGATAGCTTATGTAATACAAACATGAGAAGAAAGCCAAGCCATCCCATGAAAGGGAGCGTGAAGATAATGAACAAGAACTGAACAATGAAGCCAATAAAGGTTTACCACAAAATATGGTTCAAAGCAGATGCACCGTAACCCAGTATTTCAGTGTCTGTACTCTCAGCCCCTGAGAGGTACAAGGAGGAGTTAGTTGTTCAAGCCATCATTGGTTATACAGGGAGTTTACCGACAGCTTGGGTTACATGAGACAAGAAAGACACAGAGACAGAAAGAACAGTACAGCTGGGGTAGGGAGTGGAGGGACAGAGAGACACACACAAAAAAGCTAAAAACATACAATGGTTAGATGACAAAGGATACACAAAGAAAATTCAAGATAGACTAAGAAAGAAAAGGACAAAGACCAGAAACACTGAAAGGATCACTAAAGCTCAGTAGATGTATGTCATGAAAAGACGAGTAAAGGGACTAAAGGATGAGGAATAGCCAGGCACAGTGGCACACGCAAATAAAACGGAAGCAATAAAATACAATTAATACTAAAAGTTATAATAGATTAACATATTTGGGCCATATAGCAAAATACATTTTATATCTGGGAAAATTGACAAGACACAGTTAATAGAGGAAAATGCCCTTTAGGTATCTAGGCAGAGATAAAGTTGCCTGTAAGAAAATCCAAACTGGAGATAGAGTTCCATGGCACACTGCCCCCATAGGACACATGCGGCGCTGCATTCAGTCTCAGTCCTCCTGTGACAATAGTCCATTTCACCAGAATACAATGGAATAAGAGTCTACAAACTATGATTTGTAACCAATTGCAATTCACAGCCTGGCTTACCAAACAAACCCCTCTTAACAGAGTACAAACAGTGCTAGTGTGTTTACATTACATATTCCCCTGCCTGCTTCTGAGATGCTCAGTTAACAACTATAATTATGACCTGAAAAAGTAAGGTTGTTATAGCTGACCTTTCACAGGAGTCTGCACATCACTATAGTAAAGTAACATTTCTTTCTTTTTTTGGTTTTTGTTTTTTGGGTTTTTTTGTTTTTGTTTTTCGAGACAGGGTTTCTCTGTATAGCCCTAGCTGTCCTGGAACTCTCTCTGTAGACCAGGCTGGGCTTGAACTTAGAAATCCGCCTGCCTCTGCCTCCCAAGTGCTGGGATTAAAGGTGTGCGCCACCACCACCCGGCTACCTACTTTATTTTTAACCACATAGAGTTGACACATTGCTTATCTGAGCCTGGTACTCAGTGACAAAATCAGTAAGTTAAGAAGACCCAACCCACAGGGCTCCTGATGGCCACCAGCCCTGCCTCAAGGAACCCATGTACAATATAGGATCAAAAGTGCCAGCATGCTGGAAGGCACATGAATGATTCAGTGGAACATACTACTTGGACACTAAAGGTTACAAACGAGAAACAAACACTGCTGTCACACACAAAGAAATTTGATGAGATGTACAATCCTCCTGGCAATGAAGCCCAGGGAGCAACCCCAGTAGTTAGCACAAAAAACCAAACACTTCATCAGCTTCTACCTGGGCCAACTGTCCATTCCTCTGTTCAAAGCTGATGAAAGCACAGACTATGCCATACACTCTGTGATTCATTCAAATGTAAGGCTTACATCAAACTCCACACAACAGAGGCCGAACCAACAGCCCTGCTATGAGAACTTCTGTGTTTTGTAAAAGGACTGCTCTGTATTAGTTTGTTATAAAAGCAACTAGTAAAACATCTTACATTTATATTTATTTTGTATCCCACACTCTTGTCTTATTTTTTTTTCCCTCTCAAAGTCCATTCCTTAGACTGGGGAGATAGCACAAATATGAGGACCTGAGTTTAGAGCCCCAGCATCCATGTAAAAGTCAGGTACAAGGTTACATGGCTATAACGCCAATCCCTATGATGAGGCTGAGACAGGAGGATCATGGAGCACACTGCCCTGCCAACCAAACTGAATCAATAAGCTCTAGGTTCAACAAGAAATCCTACCTCAGATTAATCTCTCAAGTTCTAACCACCAGCACCTTAAAAAAGTAACTTATCTTTGGAGGTAAGGCCTTCAAAAGAAGTAATTAAGGTAAAATGAAGTATATAGGTAGTTTAATCCATATAATCCTTCAAATGATTGACATCTTTACAAAATAAAATTAAGACCTAGACAGGCAGAAGGAAACCAATTCAAGGAAACTTCAGAAGAACCCGACCATACAGAAACCCAGACCTCATGCTTCTATCATGAAGGATTAATAGAAAATAAACTCCTGTTTAAGCCACCCATAATGTAATGCTGTTTGGAAAGCTGTATAGAGGGTGGCCATGCCCCAGCAGAACAATAATTAACTGTGACTTATACATAGCAAGTTCCACAATCGAAAAAGAGGGGCTTATGGGGTTTGTTTAGAGACAAGGTTTTTCTTTTTAGCCCTGGTTGTCCCTGAACTCACTTTGTAGAGCAGAAAGAAAAAAAAAGAAAAAGAAAAGGAGAGGTCTGGTTCTCTATAAGCTTCTTGTCTTTCTTTTGCCTGTCAGCAACTGCAGTATCTTTCCTTTTCATCCTGTATCTAGGGCCACAGGAGCCAGAGTTCCAGAGGGGAGCAGGAAGGAAGAGAGGAAAGCCGGTCTCTAACTTGCAGTTCTAGGGCAAAGTTCAGACAGATCAGAAGAAAAAAACACCTACATTATAAATACATCAGTGTATGGTATAATTTTAATGTATTTTTTAGAAGTTTGTCTAATACTTTTAAGTTTTTAAAGTTCTATTTCATGTAAAGTTGCATAATTTTTTTTGAAATATACATGCTACTTCCTTCTAGGTATAAAAATATTTCTGATGTTCTACACCTTGCCCCTTTGCTCTCTGCACGATTTGTGAGTGTAAGAACACATTTCTGAAATACATTGCTGTTGTCACTTCGGCAACAACTTCTGCTACCAGCATCTCTAGTATGAGAAGACTTTGCAAAACAAATGAACACTGCTGGGGAGCTTGCCTTTCTCCAGGGAAGCCGGTTAAAACGTTGTTGGCACTGGATACAAAATAAAATCCCCAAATTTGCATTTTCACTACTTTTGCTTTCTTGACCTTTATTTGAATTTGAGACTAAGCTTTACCAAACAACAGAATTTACACAGTCACTAGCCAACCACAGTCCTCATTATGGAATCTATGCAGTACATTTGTTTCCTAGGAAACCGACCAGAGCACAGACAGAGTGCAATTTCAGACTAGCCAAAGAATTCTCCAATCACGCTGGTAAATAAAGTCCATAAATCAACTAATCAGAAGCAAACTCAAGAAGTATCACAGGACAGCTAGGCTCTGTGGAAACTTAACGCGGGAGGGGGCGGGTGGGGGTGGGGAGGAACCTGGGGGGCTTCTTCGGGAACTATGTAGATCCCTCAAGTAAATATTATGAGCAGGTTTCTTTATAAACACAAACTGCCATAAAATAAACTGTTCCAAATAAATGGCTTCTCTCCAATCTTCAGCTTCTTTATTTGACAGTATTTAGGAGGGAAAGCGTCTTGGGAGCCAGCCTCATACATCTGGTACCAGGACATTAATCCAAGAATGAGTTCTGCATGTCAGCAAGCAGCATGGGCTTGTGCTCTTAGTGCAAAATGACAAGACCTACAATGAGCAGCTCCTATCACAGCTCTCACCAGGCCACAGAGAACTGGGGGCACAATACAGGCAGGACATGGACACAACCACGACCAAAAGTCCTCAAAGGAAAGAACAAGTCCCGGGAGTCACAGGTCTCTCTCTGAAGAGCAAATCCGTTACCTCCCAGTTTTCTATTTTACTACACTAGAACCCAAAAAACAGCTAAATGGCAACTTCATTTTAAAGGCCCACTGTCACAAATTTTCTGCAAGGAGCATTTATTTGTTGTAAGGTTAAAAAAAAAATCCAAAAAGACAAAAAATTTATATGCCCTCATAGACACCAACTGACTAAAAGGAAAATAAATAAAAAATATATAAGCCACTCTGGAATGCTTCTGATTACACCACTATTAATTACACAGAAAAAAACATTAACATCGACACACCAGTCAAAAAGAAATGAAAAGACAAGGTATCTCTCAGCCAGCACCGATAAAGGCACTGATCCCAGGCATTCCCAGCACAGCCCTGGCACTGCCAACGCCTCCCCCACTTCACAGAGATGCTTTGTTTGTTTTATCGCTGCCACTGACGGTCTAATAAATACACAAACAAGCAATTCAGTTTGCTAGCCTGTCTTCTTTAGTATTTCAACCAGTGCCAAAGAGCTGCAACTCTGACGTTGTTCTAGAACTCCCCGCTCCTGCTAATAATGACAGACCCAACTCAAGACTCCTCTTTAAGCTACCCATAAGGGAGGGCGGAAAGGGTTAGGCCAGGGTGGACCAGAGCTACACACTAAGCTCAGTCCCTTTGTGTAGTTTAAATCCATTTACCTAATCTAGACCGGAAGTCACAACAAAACCTGATCAACTATGGTAGATGAAGCTGCTTCTAGACATTAAGTGTGTATAAATGTATAGTCTGATAACTTATAAAATTTCAGTATACAATATCGTTAATCTAATGTAACTGGGACAGGAATCTAGGGTAAATTTTTCTCTCGGAAAAAAGTCACTATTTTAAGCATATTAAATTCTTTTATGAAAAAATAGAGTACTTGAATAAAAGTACATTGAACTGTACTTTTTCTTAAATTTTTAACAACTTAATAGAAATTTAAGGAGCTTTCATACCATAGTATTTTTCTCTTCAAATTTAAATTTTTTTCTTTTAAGGAATCTTCCATTTTCTCCAAATGACTATTTAGTGCTCCTCAAAACTATTAAAAACAAAACCAAAAACCACTCCCAGTTAACAGTAAGACTTATGTAGGTCAATATGAATTCTCACAGTAGACAAAAATAAAGTTTCTAAAAGTGAGGAACAAACAGATTAACACAGGGCATAACCCCATACCTACATAGAAAACGTGAGTCTGTGAAATGAATTTTATGACTGCTTACTGGACTTACTTTATTATTTCATCATTTATGAACACAGCAACTGTTCACGAAGCTAGCCAGCTAATCAAATAAGAAAAATCAGAGCTACTACTACCTTCCACCTCGCAAAACACTACATCTAACATACACCAGCCCAGCCCTTGGTTTGTATGCACGGAATACATAATGGCATCGTGTGAAATAAGGAAATACCGGTGGGAAAATCACTTCTAACATCACGTTCTCTTCATCTGATATGAAAAAAAATCTCCTATCTTGAAACGGAAAACAAAGGTTTTAGCCTTCATGGAAAGACTATTATGTTTTACCCTCTAATGCAAGCCCTCCTGTAAAAGCTGTCACTACAAGACACTCCAGTTAACTGTTTAATAGGTAGACCACTCTATCAGTGATAATCCTAACGACCACGAGAAAAAAAAAAAACTTTATTCCAAAACTTCAAAACAAAAATATTTAAAAAAAAAAAATGTTCGATTTTCTCCATTTAAGTCACTGCCTGACCTTTAAAATTTTAAATTAATGACAGCCATAAGAAAACCACAAACATTTTTTGTTTGTTTGTTTGTTTGATCTGATATGTTGCTGGTCAGCTCACCCTCTGCAGGACACTAGATTTCTTGATCTATCCGATAACAAACACAAATCAATGTGCGCAGTCTCAGATTGGGGGGGAGCCTTTGGGAGAAAGCCCTCCTCCGTTAGAAACAATAAATAAGGGAGCAAAGCGCCGCACGTTCCTTTACACGCCCCACACGCACCTCCCGGTACCTCCCGACAACCAAGCTAGTCCGGCAGAGCCCCGAGGTGCCTCAGACTCTGCAACTAGCTGGGCAGACCGTTCCTCCTCCGTCCCGCCCTCCAGCCCGGCTCCGGGACGCCGGCTCACGGACAGTCCCCGCCAAGACGCCGCGGGCCGCGAACCCGTGCGCGCCGGGCTCTGCGCCCGCAGACCCCTCCGCCCCTAGCGCCCTCCCGCCTCGCTGGCCCAGAGCAGACAAAAGGAAGGTTCCGAGGGTCACAGCGCGGCCGCCCACACACAAAGAGGCCCCGCGCCCGCGTGCTCCCCAGCCCCGCGCGGGCTCTCACCCACCTGCAGGTGTCTGTGCGTCTGTCCATAGGAACGCGGACGGTGGGGCCTGCGGGAGCCCGGCGGCCCGAGCTGGACGGGGAAGGGACGGCGGCACGGAGGGCGGCAGCACCTCGGCCGGAGGCCCTGGGGCCGGAGTCGGTGAAGCGGGAGGGGCGCCCCGCGGGCCGCGCGGCGGCTGACGGCGGTGGTGCGGTGGGGGCGCGGGCGCCAGCCTGGCTCGGCCACCGGCGCGCGCCGCTCCGTGCGCCCCGGGCTCCGCGCGCCCGGCTTGGAGCGCGGGGGCGGGGCCGCGTGGGGCGGGGCGGGGCCGGAGAGGGGCGGGGCGGGGGCTCGGACCCCGGCTCCAGCCGGCACCGGAAGCGCTCCTCGGGCGCCGGGACCTACAGGAAGTGTGTAGCGACGCCCGCGGAAGGTACTCGACCCGCGGCGCTCGCTCCCCGAAGGGGGCGCGGGCCAAGCTCCTGCCTCCGACGAGCGCAGCCCCAGCCGGCGGAGCTCGGCCCCCCGCCGCTTCGACAGGTACAGGACCCACGGTTTCTGCCACTTTCCGCGCCTGTCGGCTGTCCTGGTCTCCACGCAGTTCAGCCTAAACCCGGGGAGTAAGCAAAGCTTGCTTGATCGCTTGAGAGGTGTGTGACACCTCGGCAGAGTTGTGCCCGGTGGCCTGGGACCCACAGTGTACCCGCGCCGCATCACACCCACACACCTGTAATAAACTGGAATTCTCAGGGGGAAAAATGTTGCAAGGTGTTAAAGATTCTACAAGGCTTAATAATTTAACTTCACGGCTGGACCGCAGCCAAATTATCTTGGGCTTTTTTTAGTGCCTTTGGAAGCCATTTATTGCCTACCTATCAAACTTAATACCCTCATGACCTTTAATAATGTCTTTTTAGCAGTGGCTAGAGAGACAGCTCAGTGGTTAAGAGCACTGGCTGCTCTTCCAGAACACCAAGTTTGGTTCCCAGCAGTAGCTCACAACAGCCTGGAGTTCAGGCCCCGCAGTACTGACACAGTGTTGCACAGACATACATGCAGGCAAAACAACCATTAATAATAATAACAACAACAAAACGTCCATTAATAATAATAGTAATAGTAATAATAAAAAGAAGAGAGAAGAAAAGTATTGTCAGCTGACAGCTAGCTTCCACCGAGTCAAAAGCTACAAATCTCATCAGTACCTGAAACCTGTAAGTTTGGCCCACTTTGCTGTAATCCACCAACCTGCAAGGCCCTGCCATTTGATAAATGTATGCATTTTATGACTTTCTTTCTTCTGTAACTGATTTTTAAAAAGCTAATGTAACCGCTTCCTCAGTCCAGCATTTCTTTCAGGGCAATCTGAATCCATGTTGCTGGGTCATCATTCGTGTTTGGCTCAAGAATAGACTCACTGAGCTCAGAGCTGTACTTTCAAGTCGACACATTCATCCCACCTCAGGAGCTAAAACTCTGAGTGGTACTCTAGTACACCAGGGACTGAAAGCTACCTACACAGCATGGCACTACTGAGACAAGGCTACATGTTCTTTTAAAAAAAAAAAAAAAAAAAAAAACCTTTTCATAGCACCTACCAGATAAGTTTGCGCCAAGCACTTAGTAGGTTGTTAATTCAGTTAGTCCTAGGAACCCTACAAAACTGGTGCTCTTAACTATTCTATAGAAAATTTGGTACAAGTTTTAATTGTTTTTATGTGTGTGGGTGTTCTGCCTACATGAATATCTCTGTACCAGAGATGCCCTGGATACCCTCCCAGGGCAGTAGAGGGTATCAAATGCCCTGGAACTGTAATTACAGATGGTTGTGAGCTTCCTTGTGGGTGTTGGGAATCAAACCCAGGTCCTCTGGAAGAGCAACTAGTGATCCTAACCACTGAGCCATCTCTCCAGACCCACATTTTTAAGTACATACTGAGAAGTGATATTGCAGTTCATAAGATGATTGTAGTTTTAGTTTTCAGAAACTGAGGCTTAGAGCAACTAAGAAATCTTGAGTATATAGTTCGTTGTTGGAGCTCAGTTCATCTGCTGGCTCCAGACTCCTTTTCTCCTCCCAGCACTGAGCCCTTTCCAAAACATGTATAATGGTAGGAAGTCATACTTAGAAATAACCTGATTAGCCTAAGGTACTATCCACATCTTGATCTCACCCCTCCTGTGATAGGAAATCTCACTCATTCCTACTGAGGTAGGTAAGAGATGAGAATGTGACAGATTGTAAACTAAGGATCCAAGATCATCCCTGGCATATCAGATGACTTCAGTTGCCACATTAGTCAGTTCTTTCCTGCACAGCAACTTCCACCAGCCCCTCACAATCTTGAGGTGTTTAGGGCTGATACTCTTTTTTTTTTTTTTTTTTTTTTTAGTTTATTTATTTTATGTATGTGAGTATATTCTGTCTTCAAACATATCTCAAGAGGGCATCAAATCCTGTTACAGATAGTCATGAGCCATCATGTAGTTGCTGGAGATTGAACTTGGGACCTTTGGACAAGTCGGCAGTGCCCTTAACCACTGACCCATCTCTCCAGCCTGATTTTTTTTTTTTAAGTATTTTAGCTGGGCGGTTGTGGCACACGCCTTTAATCCCAGCACTTGGGAGGTAGAGGCAGGTAGATTTCTGAGTTCGAGGCCAGCCTGGTCTACAGAGTGAGTTCCAGAGCAGCCAGGGCTATACAGAGGAACCCTGTCTCAAAGAACAAAACAAACAAAAAGTATTTTATTTTACATGTATTTTGCCTGTGTATGTCTATGTACCATATGCAGGATGGCCCACTGAGGTCAGAAAAGGCACTGGAACTGGAGTTCGAGACCTTTGTGAGCTGCCGTGTTGGTGCTGGGAGTCAAACCTGAGTCCTCCCCACAGCTGAACCACCTTCCCAACCCCCCAAGCTGATGGCAGTCTTAAACATTCTCCTATGAGCTAAATAAAAACATGTAAATACTTTGACCCAGTGAAATCTACTTGAAGTAAAGCAAAAGGCCTTTCATAGTTAATTGCTACGGCTTCCTAAAATGTACTCCAGTGGAGAAATTGGAATCCTTTTGTGTTGCTGATATGAGAAGGTGCAGCCACTATGCAAAACAAAATGGAAGACCCTCAGAAGACAAAAATTTAAAGTATAAGATCTTGAAGAGGTCAGCTCAGGAACTTTAGAAAATTCCACCAGACCCCTCCCCTCCTGGAATCAAAAGGTCATAACACACACACACACACACACCTATCTCAAACAAAACACAATAAAACAAAAATGTGCCAAGGACCAACCTTGGCTAGGTCTGAGTTCCTGGCAGAGGGAGTGTCTGGAAGCAGTGAAAAGAAAAGACTGGAATTCAGATCATGGGTCCGAGATGGTGGCCTACGTTCAACTGAGCTAGATGGCTTTCCAGACTGCTCTCTCTATATATAATCTGCTCTGCTCTGGACACCTTTTCTTGCTATTCAAAAAAAACTAAAAAACAAAAAAACCGTCTCTGGTTGAGACAGCTAGCTTTCTGCTTTGTTAGTAAATAATTCTAAAAGCTCTCTGGAAAAAAAAAGGAAACAAAAGAAAAAAAAGAAAACAAATAAAAGCTCTCTGGATAGCTCAATGGGTTTTCTGACCAAAGTAAGAAAAACTACTATTAAAAAAAAAATTCTTGGTTTTCTGATTTTGATTTTAGAAAAAATTCTAAAAGAGCTATGTTTGCTCTTCAGACAGCCTTCTCTGGATAGCTGCTAGAAAACATTCTAAACATTTGGCAGATCTCTAAGTAATTCTTAGGATTTCTGACCAAAGTTCTGTTAGAAAAAAAAATCAAAAGACTTATGAAAATTCTAAACAAGTTGTATTCAATCTCCATGGATTTTCCAACTAAAATCAGAAATCCTGTTAGAAAAAAATTATTGGCCTGGAAAGATGGCTCAGCGGTTAAGAGCACGGACTGCTCTTGCAGAGGCCCAGGAGTTCAATTTCTAGCAACCACGTGGTGGCTCACAACCATCTGTAATGGGCATCCAAGGCTGTCCTCTGGTGTGTCTGAAAACAGTGACACTGTACCTATATACATGAAGTAAATAAATACATCTTTAAAAAAAAATTCCCCGGGCAGTGGTGGTACACACCTTTTTTTTTTTTTTTTTTTTTTTTTTTTTTTTGGTTTTTTGGTTTTTTCGAGACAGGGTTTCTCTGTATAGCCCTGGCTGTGCTGGAACTCACTCTGTAGACCAGGCTGACCTGGAACTCAGAAATCCGCCTGCCTCTGCCTCCCAGGTGCTGGAATTAAAGGCGTGCACCACCACCACCCAGCAGTGGCACACACCTTTAATCCCAGCACCTGGGAGGCAGAGGCAGGTAGATCTCTGTGAGTCCAAGGTCAACTGATCTACAGCGGGAGTTCCAGGACAGCCAGGGCTATACAGAGAAACCCTGTCTCGAAAAACAAAACAAAACAAACAAAACAAAACAAAAAAGTCATTCTAGAGGGCTGGAAAGATGGCTCAATAGTTAAGAGCACTGACTGCTCTTCTAAAGGTCCTGAGTTCAATTCCCAGCAACCACATGGTGGCTTACAACCATCTGCAATGTAGTCTGATGCCTTCTTCTGGTGTCTCTGAAGACAACTACAGTGTATTCATATACATAAAATAAATAAATCATTATATGGCTGGAGAGATGGCTCAGCAGGTAAGAGCACTGACTGCTCTTCCGAAGGTCCTGAGTTCAAATGCCAGCAACCACATGGTGGCTCACAACTATCCATAAAGAGATGACGCCCTCTTCTGGTGTGTCTGAAGACAGCTACTTACACATACTTACATATAATAATAAAAAATCATTATTAAAAAATAGTCATTCTATATGCCAGTTTGCCCCAAAGAACTTGTGGGTTCCTTACCTGCAAAACAAGCAACAAGAAACCAGACAATGAAAAGAAACTGCTACAGGAAACATTGTAAAACAGATATCTTTAGCTGTCTGGTGGTGCTGGATAGTTTTATGTATGTCAACTTCACACAAGCTGGGGTCATCTAAGAGGAGGTAGCCTCAATTGAGATAATGCTTCCATAAGACCTGGCTGTAGGCAAGCTTGTAAGAAATTTTCTTAATTAGTGATTGATGTGGGAAGGTCCAGCTACTATAGTGGTGCCATCCCTGGACAGGTGGTCCCAAGTTCTGGAGGAAAGCAGGCTGAGCAAGCCATGGGGAGCAAGCCAGAAAGCAGCACTTCTCCATGGCCTCTGCATCATCATCAGCTCCTGCCTCCAGATTTCTGCCCTGCATGAGTTCCTGTCCTGACTTCCTTTAATGATAAACTGTGATATGGAAATATAAGCCAAATAAGTGCTTTACTCCCACAACTTGCTTTTGGTGTTTCATCACAGCAGTAGTAACCCTAAATAAGACACTACTAGAAAGAGTTATTAAATAGGAAGCTGGTCCTGATTCAACACCTCAGTGTCTCAACTGAGGCTGTTCATGAACCAGATTGTCTTGAGCAAAATCAGATCAAATTGGTCCCACCCACAACTAAGTCTTGAACTACTTCCATCCCTGGTTGATGAAGTTCCAATATTCTGTCTGCAAAAAATAAATCTTTGGTGGAGGGGCTTTTTAAAAAAATTTTAATACATAATACCTGGCATCACATATATGATCAAAAAAAAAAGAATAAAGTCCAAAATGGAAAGGACAGTCAAAGCATATACATATGTCTCAAATGTCCTGATCAATAGATAGACCCTTAGAATAGCTGTGATTAATATGACCAGGTCATACATGACAGAATGGAGGATTTTAGTACACATTAGGATTTTAAAATAACCAAATAGAATCCACTGGGGACATATAAACCAAAACCACAATAGGATGATGTGATAGTTTGAATATGCTTGGCCCAGGGAGTAGCACCATTTGAAGATGTGGCCTTGTTGGGGTAGGTGTGTCACTGTAGGTTTTAATACCTTAGTCCTAGCTACCTGAAAGCCAGTCTTCTCCTAGCAGCCTTCAGATAAAGATGTAGAACTCCCAGATCCTCCTGTACCATGCCTGCCTGCATGCTGCCATGCTGCTACCTTGATAATAATGGACAGAACCTATGAACCCATAAGCCAGCCCCAATTAAATGTTATCTGTATAAGAGTTGCCATGATCATAGTGTCTGTTCCATATTTAAAAAAAAAAAAGAAGCCGGGCGGTGGTGGCGCACGCCTTTAATCCTAGCACTTGGGAGGCAGAGGCAGGCGGATTTCTGAGTTCGAGGCTAGCCTGGTCTACAGAGTGAGTACCGGGACAGCCGGGGCTACAGAGAGAAACCCTGTCTCAAAAAACCAAAAAAAAAACAAAAAAAAAAGAAAAAGAAAAAGGAAGTCTCAAAACAGCCTGCTATAAATTCTGTCATGTGATTACTAAAGTTCACTCTTATGAAGAGCATTTTAATGAAAAGGAGCAAGCTGAGAAAGAAAAAATACATATGGTTTAAGTATTAAAGGGACACTAGGAAGTAGAATGGAGCTGAATCCTATATTCTAGGAGACAACAGATTAAGGAAGTGGGACTTTGGGGCATGATCCTACCCAGCTAAATTTAGGTTCAGGCAGGGTTGTACACAACTTTAATTCCAGGAAACAAAGCCAAGCAGATCTCTGAATTCAAGGCCAGCCTGGGACAGAGCAAGTTCTAGGTGAAGAAAAGCTTAAGTACAAGTGTGGTGGTCCACACCTTTAATCCTAGTATTCAGGAGACAGAGCCATGCAGATCTCTGAGTTCAAGGACAATCTACAGAGCAAATTCCCTGACAGCCAAGTTTAGGCAGTGAAGGAGTTGGAAAACAGAAAGCTGGTAATAGAATAAGGGGGCCATGTTCCAGCCCCAGCAAGGAACAGAACCTGGCAGCTTCAGACATGTGGCTCTGGCTTTAGAATCCAGAATAGAAGGGACTACTGGGACAACTGGTGCTGGTTAGCTGAAGCTAAGAAAGCAGTGATTAAGAAGAGACCAGCAAGCTGGGCGGTGGTGGCACACGCCTTTAATCCCAGCACTTGGGAGGCAGAGGCAGGTTTGAGTTTGAGGCCAGCCTGGTCTACAGAGTGAGTTCCAGGACAGCCAGGGCTATACAGAGAAACCCTGTCTTGAAAAACCAAAAGAAGAAAAGAAGAACAAGAAGAAGAAGAAGAAGAACAAGAACAAGAAGAAGAAGAAGAACAAGAACAAGAACAACAAGAAGAACAAGAACAAGAAGAACAAGAACAAGAAGAACAAGAACAACAACAAGAAGAACAAGAACAAGAACAAGAAGAAGAAGAAGAAGAAGAAGAAGAAGAAGAAGAAGAAGAAGAAGAAGAAGAAGAAGAAGAAGAAGAAGAAGAAGAAGAAGGAGGAGGAGACCAGCATCACTGAGGTGAAATCTTCTGGGAAGTATTTTCTGAGAGAACAAAACTGTGTTCCAGAGATAGCCAAGGTTGTACCCCATGTTGCAGCTGGACTTGGTAATGTGTAAAGAGTCACTCAGGTGGTACTGGTTTTGAAGGCATGAAGGGGTTATAAAGAGCCACTGAGGCTTGGCACTGTAAGAGGCCATGGAAGGCCACTGGTGAAGGCACAGCTTCAGTTGTAATTGATGGCCCAGGACTGAAGGGATCATGCAAAGGAGTTGAGGCTTAGCACCATGAAGAGAGCCTATGAGAATATATTGGTGAAGCCTAGTTGCAGGAGAAGACCCCAAAGTATTGGAAATGCCAATACTATAGCATGACCATCAAGAACAACAGCAGTGGTGGAATGGAGTCAACCAGAGCCTATAGTGCTACAGAGTGCAGAGCTGGAGATGTGACCCAAGCCCTTTGGAGGAGCCCAGATGATGATGTGTGAATCCCAGACATTGGAACAAGAAGCTATAACACTAAAGTTGCCTTGGAGATCCCAAGATGTTAAAGATGACAGAGCTGTGGTCTATCTGCTGAGGGAAGCTGCTATCAGGCAGTGGAACCAGCCCAGGAGAGAGAACTTTGTTCTAGTCAACAAAGATGAAAAAGGAGTGGAGATCTGAAGACTCCTTTGACATCAGACATGAAGATGCAGCATTTAAAGTTTGCCCAACTGGTTTCCTGTATTGCTTTGGGGATTGCTGATAAGTGATTGGATGGATCATAGAAGAGACTTTGAAATTTGAACTTTTAACATTGTTGAGACTTCTAGAGATTGTGGGGACTTTGAAAGTTGAACTAGATCTATTTTTTATTATGCTGTGGCTAGGTATGGCCCCCATAAACCCATGTGTTTGAACAAGCCTTTGAGGGCCAGGGAGTGGAATGTGGTAGTTTGAATATACTTGGGTCAAGGAGTAGCACTGTTTGGAGGTGTGTCCTTGTTGGAGTAGGTATGTCACTGTGGATGTAGGTGTTAATACCTCAGTCCTAGCAGCCTTCAGGTGAAGGTGTACAACTCTCAGCTCCTCCTGCCATGCTCCTGCCTTGAAGATAACAGACTGAACCGCTGAACATGCAAGCCCTCCCAAATTAAATTTTTTTTTTTATAAGAGTTGCCTTGGTCATGGTGTCTGTTCACAGCAGTAAATCCCTAAGACAGATGGCAAGTGTGCATCCAGAAAGATGAATATGACAAAGGCAGGAAACACTCTCTAATAAAGATGTGAGTAGGAGAATTCCACTTTGGTGCTAGTGGAATTGAAGGGTACTATGCACTTTGGAAATGGCAATTCTGCCAAAGGTTAAGTAAAATTACCATACAGAACTTCTAGGTATATAACCAAGAAAAATGAAAATATATCAGCACAAATAATTTAAATGAACATTCACAGGCAGCATTATTCATAATAGCCCCAAACTTAGAAAAACTCAAATGTCCATCAATCTGTATAATTTAGTTGGCAGTAAACAGGAATGAAGTAATGTTCCTTGTGATTTTGTTTTTGTTTTGTTTTGTTTTACTGTAATCTACAATAGTGACTTTCTAGAGCCATGACCAAAAGTTAGATTCAGGATCCAAAATGAATAAAGCACAGACTTTTTTTTTTTCTCAGATCTCAAGAAAGTTGGAGGTGTTGACAAGAGGCTAACAGATCTGGAGAGAGCAGGACACTTAACTAGTGGGCAAAAAAGAGGCAGAAAGAAATGAAATTGGGGCTGAAGAGATAGCTCAGTGGTGGCTCTTACTGTTCCTGCAAAAGACCTAGGATTGGTTCCAGCACCCACATGGTGACTCATAACCATCTGTAACTTGTTCTAGGAACCTGATGTCCTCTTCTGACCTCCATGAGCACCAAGCACATACATGGTACACATATATACAGCACTCATAAACATAAAATTAAATAATTTTTAAAAGGAAATTAAATCTTTGGTACTGTGTTTGTTCATTAGGTCCACCCACAGGTTGCAGATTGGGTCGTTTTTGAAAACATTAGCAAAGAGATTTTTTTTCCCAAGACTCTGATGGTGTTCTAGTAGATTTGTTGTTTTTGTTTTAATTGTGGTTAATAGCTGTCAAGTATGTTTGGTTTGAGTCACAGGTATGAAAAACAAGTGGACTATATCATCAACCAATGTAGCAGAATTTTAGCAGAGCCATTATACCCAGCATGAATTCCTGCGTGAGAAGAAAAGGTTTGAGTCGGCCAAAGGTGACAGAGTACAACAGGATTTCAAGTGCATGTCAATGAAACAAATGTATCAAAATTTGATATCTATATGGCATGAATAAACCTCGGGAATACTACCAAGTGAAGGAAGCCTATCAGGAAAGTGATGAGTGTGACTTTCCACATATGTCCAGAACAGGCAAGTCAGGAGCAAGAGGAAGTTGCATAGAACTGAAATCCTTTGTTGATGGGAGACATACTAAAGTGCATGTATGGGGAAGGGTGATAAAAACATTCTGACTGGGGCCTGCAAGATGGCTCAGTATGTGAAGGTTTGACGACCTTAGTTCAATCCTGAGGACCCACATGGTAGAAAGTGAGAACTGATTCCCACAAGTGGTTCCCTGACTCCACACAGGATACAAAAGAAAGAAGGGATGGAGGGAGAGGAAAAGGTAATTTTTTTTTTTTTTGGTTTTTCAAGACAGGGTTTCTCTGTGTAGCCCTGGCTGTCCTGGTACTCACTCTGTAGACCAGGCTGGCCTCGAACTCAGAAATCCGCCTGCCTCTGCCTCCCAAGTGCTGGGATTAAAGGCGTGCACCACCACCCGCCCGGTTCATTGTGATGATGGTTGCTTAACTCTGGGAAGAAAAACATTGTATTATACATTTAGTGAATAAATTATAGAGTGATTTATGTATTAAATAAAATTGGTTTTGTTTTGTATTGTTCAATATTTGAGACAGGTCTTTATTCCTCAAGTTGGGGAATCCAAATCCATTTTTTTTTTTTTTTGTTTTGAGACAGGGTTCCTCTGTGTAGCCCTGCCTGTCCTGGAACTCACTCTGTAGACCAGGCTGGCCTCGAACTCAGAAATCTGCCTGCCTCTGCCTCCCAAGTGCTGGGATTAAAGGCATGCGCCACTACTGCCTAGCGGGGAAATCCATTCTTACCATTAGTATTCATTAGTATACATTGGCAGGTCAGTGTAATATGACGAGAAAAAGAAATAAAAAGCACATAGAATGGAAAGAAGAGATAAATTCATCTTTATTTGAAGATAACACGTTTTTAAGAAGCTGCTAAGGTAATGAGTAGATCTAACTACTGTAGGGTATAAGGCATACTGACAAAGTTAATTATATTTCTGTATGTTATACTTGAAAATTCAATAAAGTCAGGCATTGTGTATCATGTCTATAATAATAGCACTAAGAAAAGCTGAGGCAAGAGGACTGACCCCAGTTTAAGGCCAATTGGGTTAACCCATTTGGAAAAAAAAGGAAAAGCTGAAAATTTTAAGATATCTAGAATAGTATCAATAATATAAATGCTTATAATAAGTTAAACAAAATTTTGCCTTCAAGTATTATGCGCTGAAGTTTATAAAACACTGCCAGGCAAAACAAAAGTCCTTTTAGAAAAAAAAAAAAAGCCAGGTGGTGGTGGAGCACATCTTTAATTGAAGCACTCAGGAGGCAGAGGCAGGTAGATCTCTGTGAGTTCGAGGTCAGCCTGGTCTACAGGGTGAGTCCCAAGCCAGTCAGGGTTACAGAAAGAAATGATACTGCAGTTTCTCACCCAACTGTCTTTGTGAAGATAAAGTAGCTTCATTTTACATACATTTTGTAAACAACTAATTTTATTGCTTAATACCAACTGGTTGTTCATGATACATACTTTTCCGCAAGAAAACAATGAATGAAATAAAGGCATAGAGGGGAAAATTGGGAAAAACCACAATATATTAGGATGCCACTTAATTAAACTTGTACTTGATTGGTTAGTTGTTTAAGTTACAATTTCAAGTCTTATAGATACAGAAATTCTACTTCTTTCCAGAACAAATTTATATGTCCTTATAAGACAGTGGGGGAGACAACAGATTTCTATCTGCTGAGCTTTTTACTTCTGAGGAGAAGAGTCAACATTGTTACTTCTTGTCCTTCACAGTCTGGAATTCATTTGGGTCATTAGCTTCTCCAGTTTGATTGCTAGGGATATGTTTCCTTTAATCTTCAACTTTCCTGACATAAATGCCATGGTTGGCTTTAATTTCCCTAAAATGAGAAATAAGACAGAGAAAGCACCGTTAGTGTCCTAAGGAATATGCTACTTGAAGAACATGGCACTCTAGGAAGAATTCCCAGAGCACAGACATGTCTACACAGCACTTCATATTACTATCTAGGGAATCTCACTTCCTGACTTGGATGTCAACAATACCATACAATACAAAAGATAATATAAGAAACAGTCAGCAGAAGGTAATGGCAAGAAGCTAAAGATGCTGCATTTATACATATACTGGTTATAGTACTAAAGAAACAGCCCCCAATAAATTCTGGTAGGCAAATACTATGTTATTTAATTTTCCAATCTCATTAAACCCTTTAACTATTTCAAGTTTAAATTCAAGAAATCAAATGGTGTAAAAATGTACAAAATATTTACAAATGATTATTAAGCTGGGCATGGCAGCATACATCTTGTAACCCCAGCACTTGGGGGGCTGAGACAGGAGGGTCATAAGTTCAAAGTCAGCCTGAGCTTAGCAGTGACATTATGTCAAGACAAACAACTAAGACCATTAAATATATAGTGTTTAGGAGCTGGGGAGATGGCTCAGTGGGTAAAGTACTTGCTGCACAGGTGTTAGGACCTCAGTGCAAATCCTCAGAGCCCAAGGAAATCTGGGCACTATAGTGCACAGCTGCAATTCTAGTGGTCCTACTTTGAGATGGGAAGCAGAGACAGCTTTCCATGGAAGCTTGTGGAAATACAGCATCACATAAACAGTAATAAACAACAAAGACACCTTGTCTAAAGCTGGAAGGTGAGGACTGACACTCAAGGCTGTCTCTGACATCTATGCATGCATAGTGGTACCTGAACATGTGTACTCATATAAACATGGAAACACATATACTAAACCTTTTTATTTTTAGTATAGTGTATGTAGGGATGGAGATTTGGCTTAGTGGTTAAGAGATCTTTCAGAAGATCTGAGTTTGTTTCCTAGCATCTATGTCCAGTGGCTCACAAATGCCCATCACTCAAGTTCCAGGGTATCTGATGATGCTTCTGGTCTCTGAGGATGCTTGTACACACATGGGCATACCCACATACAGACACAGACACACAGACACACACACACACACACACACACACACACACACACTATTTAAGAAATTATTTTTTAAGTATAGTCTTTGAAGTTCATGTTAGCATTTTTCAACCAGTTTGTAATATAAGTATTACAAACAGAATTATAGTTATGTAACCCCAGCACTTGGGAAGCAGAAGTAGGTGGCTCTGAGTTCAGGGCCAGCCTGGTCTACAGAACAAGTTCTAGGATGCCAGGGCTACACAGAGAAACCCTGTCTCCAAAAATTAGAAGAAAGAAAGAAGGAATGAAAGAAAATTGTAACAACTAACAAACAATATTTATCTATAGAAAAAAAATACCTCCCCCTCTTTTTTTACTATTAATTCAGTGTCAGTTCAATGTGGAGCACAAGGTTGATTAACAGGAAAACTGAGGCTCAAAGAGGATTTTAACTTGGCCACAGCCACACAGCTCATATGACAGTGCTTCAGGTATGCCCAGCTATCATTTACGACTTCTAACATTCTGCCACTTGAGACACTGCTCATGTCTCCTATAAGGAACAACATATGTCTGGTACATTAGTAACTTATCTCACCTCTCAGCTGTGTGACATGCAGGTTCAAAACAAAGCAAAAAATACAGAGAAAAGAAGTGATTTTTTTTTCTTTTAAGATTTATTTATTATTTCTTTATTACAAGTACACTGTAGTAGCTGTCTTCAGATGCACCAGAAGAGGGCATCAGATCTGATTACAGGTGGTTGTGAGCTACCATGTGGTTGCTGGGATTTGAACTCAGGACCTTCAGAAGGACAATCGGTGCTCTTACCCACCATCTCACCAGTCCCGAAAGGAAGTGATCTGAAGTTAATAGGAAATGCAGGTGCAGAAGAAAAAAACACCAAAATAATCCATGCTTTTGGAGATTAGTAATAATAATAAAGAAATAACAACATTGAGGCTAAAGACATGGCCCAGCCTGGTGACCTGAGTTTAATATCCAGAACCCACATAAAGGTTCAAAGAGTGAACAGAATGTACAAAGTTGTCCGCTACCTCCACGGAAGTGCCATGCATGCACACCCATGCACCTCACCACACACCTCACACACACACACACACACACACACACACACACACACACACTTCATTCCCCGCCTCACACACACTGTAAAATATTAACTCAAAATGGATCTAGACTTAAATGTATGAAGTACAATTTTAAAGTCTTAATACGAGGGGTATTGTGGGTTAAATGTAGATGTCCTCTGTAGGCTCCTATATTTGAACATCTGTTTCCCAATTTGTGGTATTGGTTAGGTATAAGAGTACAGAATTCATCAGATGTGAATCTTGCTGGAGGAAGCACACCATTTCAAGAAGGCCTTGAGAATTTACAGCCCTGTCCACTCCCGGTCCCCACCACCACCACCATGTGCAGCTGAGATGTGAGCTCTCAGCTTATGTGCACCTGCTGCCATGCCTCCCCCATGGACACTTCCTCTGGAACCATAAGGCAAATAAACTCTCCATTATGTAAGTGGCCTTGGTCATGGCATCTTATCACATTTAGCAACAGAAAAGTAACTAGCACAAGGTAAAGCTTTGTAACCTTAAGTTTGACAGGGAGTCTTGGATCCGACACTAAAAGCATACGCAACAACAAAAAGGTAACTATACTATCAAACAGTTTTAAATGTTACCTCGAAATATAGCATCAAGAAAGTGAATGAGGGGCTGGAGAGATGGCTCAGTGGTTAAGAGCACTGGCTGTTCTTCCAGAGGTTCTGAGTTCAATTCCCAGCATCCACAAGGCAGCTCACAACCATCTATATATAATGAGATCTGATGCCCTTTATGGCACACAGGTGTACATGCAGACAGAGCATTTATATACAGAAAATAAATAAATCTTTTAAAAAAAGGAAGAAAGCCGGGCGGTGGTGGCGCACGCCTTTAATCCTAGTGCTTGGGAGGCAGAGGCAGGCAGATTTCTGAGTTCTGAGTTCAAGGCCAGCCTGGTCTACGGAGTGAGTTCCAGGACAGCCAAGGCTACACAGAGAAACCCTGTCTCAAAAAACAAAACAAAACAAAACAAAACAAAAAAGGAAGAAAGTAAAAAACAGAAGTATTTGCATATAATATACCTTGAAATATAAAAATAATTCTTTAAATTCATGGACAAAACAAACTCAGTTTAAAGGAGGGAGCTAAAGAGATGCCTCAGAGCTAAGAGCACTTACTGCTCTTCTAGAAAACTTGAGTTTGCTCCCCAGCATCCACATGGGGGCTCACAACAGTCTGTAATTCCACTCCACATCAAGAGGATCTGACACCCTCCTCTGTCTTCATAGGCACTAGGCATGCAAGTGGTGCTCAGACATACATGCAAGCAAAACACCCATATACATAATACTCAAACTTGTAAAAAGAAAGACATTTCTCTAAGATATCACACAGATAACCAATAAGCACATTTTTAAAGGTTCGATACCATTAGCAATTTGGGGAAATCCAAACCAAACCTTTAAGATTCTAGTAGGAAGGTAATCTTTTTTTTTTTTTTTTTTTTTTTTT
>NW_022196900.1:20479561-20504893 GCF_008632895.1 Mastomys coucha | reverse complement strand
ACTCAGAAATCCACCTGCCTCTGCCTCCCAAGTGCTGGGATTAAAGGCATGAGCCACCACTGCCTGGCGGTAATCATTTTTTAAAAACAACAGAATTAAAAACCAGTGCTGTCAGATGCAAAAATTAAGCAACAAAGTCTTACATTCCCTGGGGAAATGGGAATGACCCCGTCACAGAATAGCCCAAAACAAAACAACAGTCCCTATGCTCCACAACCAGCAACTGCCAGTTGCTGAGTGTCAACAGTGTGTGTGTGCTGAGAGGCATGATGGCATGTGTCTGTAATCCAGCACTTTGGAGGTGTAAACAAGAATCTCAGAGGTTAAAGGCCAACCTCAGATATACAGCAAATTTTAAGACAGCCTGGGCTACCTGTCTGAAAAAGAAAATAATATGGTATAGCAATACAACTAAATATGCAATAAGGAGAATAAATAAAACTGTTGATACATAAATGAATCTTAAAGCCTTAAGCTGAAAAAAAGCCAGATGCATGATACTATACACTTTTATTCAATTTACAAAAAATGAATGGAAAAACAGGAAGCAATATTTTGTTAGCTATGGATTAGATGGAAATAGGAAATGACTATATAAGTATTTTCCAAAGTAACAGAAATATTGTCAAAGTCAAGCTTATTGGCAGATGACAAACTCTAAAAATATACTAAGAATCATGTTCATTTTAATAAATTTTATAGTATAAACATTTATCAAAGTGAGGGGGCTAGAGAGATGACTCAGTGGTTCAAAGCACTGGGTGCTCTTCCAGAGGACCTGGGTTCAATTCCCAGCACCGTATGGCAGCTCAGAACTGTCTGTAACTCCAGTTCCAGGGGATCTGACACCTTCACACATAAACACATGCAATCAAAACACCGATGTGCATAAGATAAAAATAAATTTTTTTAAAAAAACTACCGAAACATATTGATAAAGAAAAAAGACTTTCAAAAGAAGTTACTAATCACAATGTAATAATATACACGCATGTACCCCTCCTCAGATAAAGTAATCTTAAACAATTTTCTTTCCTTTTTCCTTAAGTGATAGAGACCTGGCCACAAATTTCTAGCTCAAGCAATCAGCCTGCCTCCGCCCCTAACAAACTGGGATTGCAGGCACATGCCATTGAGCCTGCCCACAGATTAGTTGATTACCTTCTGTCTTGCCACGCAGTGACCTCTACTGGCCAAAGAGAGATATTTTCATTTTAGGTTTTTGTATTTACAGTGTATGCTTCTAGATAAATAGATATAGAAATGGCTGTGATCTTTAAAAGAGACATCTTAGACTCCAAGATCTAAACTGTACCCATATAAGAAAGACATTCATAAATACAAGGAAAGGAGAAAGACAGGACCTTCCCAGTCTAAACTCCAGGTATCAAATGTGCCTCCCATAACTCATGACTTGGGGGACTCCAGCAAACGCAAGAGCACACTCACAAAAAGAGACAGAAAGCCCAAGCTTTTCTTTTTTCTTTTTTTACGAGACAGGGTTTCTCTGTGTAGCATGGCTGTCCTGGAACTCACTCTGTAGACCAGGCTGGCCTGGACCTCAGAAATCCACCTGCCTCTGCCTCCCAAGTGCTGGGATTAAAGGCATGCGCCACCACTGCCCAGCTGGTCTCAAGCTTATATATAAGGAAAAGTTAAAGCAGCCACTGAGCTATGAGTGGTGGTGCCAGCTCTGAAGGTGGGCAGGAGGGTTAGTTCAGGTCATCTTCAGCGCTACAGTTTTCCAGCTAGCCTGGATTACATGAGGTCCTGTGCATTGATTAGAAGGTCAGTCAGAACAGCAGAACAACTAAGGGCAAGAGTGGCCTTCATGATGGCTCAGCGGGTAAAGGCCTTTGCTGTGCAAGCCCAACAACTGAGTTAGACACTTAGAACTTACTCTACAAAGTTATCCTGACCTCCACCAGTGCCTTCACTGTGGCATGCACATGCTCCCCACACCCCTCCCGACACAGAAAAAATAAATTAAGTTTAGAGAGTAATTATGGACACACATAGAGTCATATCATAGCTCCAACATCTACTCATTCAATATCTCATCTTGGGATTATTAATTTATCAGAGTCTCAGTCACCACCTCTATAAAATGATGAAAATGGTTTTTTAAGATTTACTTATAGCCGGGCAGTGGTGGCGTACACCTTTAATCCCAGCACCTGGGAGGCAGAGGCAGCCGGATTTCTGAGTTCGAGGCTAGCCTGGTCTACAGAGTGAGTTCCAGGACAGCCAGGGCTACACAGAGAAACCCTGTCTTGAAAAAACAAAACAAAACAAAAAAAAGATTTACTTATTTTTATTTTCTGGGTATGGCTTTTTACCTGCATATATGTCTATGCAACATGTGAATATAGTGCCTGCAAAGGCCAGAAAAGGAGGTGTCAAATCCCCTGGAACTGGAGTTAAAAGACTTGTCAGCCACAAGGATTTGTCCTCTGAAAGAGCAGCTGGTCCTTTGAACCACTGAGCCATCTCTGCAGCCCTAGTTCATTCTTAAATCACAGCAATTACACAATAGTTATTAAATATATTTAACTTATTAGACACTGTCAATGCCTTTTTGTATCATTTTGTTTATTCAGACAGGATCTTATTAGATGGCTCTGAATGACTTCAAACTCACTACATTGAGCCTTGAACTCACGATCTCTCTGCCTTAGCCTCCCAAGTGCTGAGATTATAAGTATATACCACCTTGACCAGCACAATGCATTTGTAATTTGTAATTGAAACTGTCCTTAATTTTTAAAAAAATCTATAATTCACTTTTACCAAACATTTAGGCTGAGTATAGTGGTATACATCATTAATCCCAGAGCTTAGGTATCTGTTAATTCAGTGCCAGTCTGGTCTCCATAGTAAGAACCAGGACAGCTGCCAGACAGTGGAAAAACCCTGTCTCAACAAACCAAATAAATTAAATAAATAAATAATAAATAAATAAAAAGATAGATTGATGCATAGATTCTGTTTCAAAAAACACACAAAAAATTTACTGATCATTAAATGAGTCAAAATGCTGTTTTATCTCTAATAGGAATTTAGGGTTTGGTTTGGTTTTTCAAGTCAGGTTTGTCTATGTAGCCCTTACTGTCCTGGAACTCACTTTATAGACCAAGCAAGCCTCAAACTCTTGAGATCAACCTGCCTTAGCCTCCAGAGTGCTTGGAGTCAAAGGGGTGAGTCATCAATGCCCAGCTTAAAAAATAGTTTTTGATACTCTAAACTACTATAAATGACTGGAGGCAAAATTAATTAAAATTATAATCTACAATTTGAAAAAAGATCTAAAATAAATAAATAAATCTTTTTAAAAAGGGGGTGGGGAGCTGGAGAGATGGCTCAGCAGTTAAGAGCACTGGCTGCTCTTCTGGAGGTCCTGAGTTCAATTTCCAGCAACCACATGGTGGCTCAAAACCATCTGTAATGTAATCTAATGCCCTCTTCTGGTGTGTCTGAAAACAGCTACAGTGTACTCATATACATAAAATAAATAAATCTTAAAAAAAAAAAGATCATCAAATGTAATAATGATATAATTTTGCTTTTATAAACATACATATATTTGTGGACATAAATATATGCATATAAGATGCTAATCCAAATGAATTGATGGTTGTCCTTTCAATGGTACAGTAAAAAACGTTTTATTAATTTTTTTAGTTGCTTTTTCTCAACTAAATACTTAATACTATTTTGTTCAATAAATACTTAATACTAATGCAAAAGTTAAAGAGGGTAGGGAGATGGTTTGGTGGGTAAGAACACTTGCTACACAGCTTTTAGACCTGAGTTCAAATCCCCAACACCTGAGTAAAAATTTGAGTGTGTCTACATGCATGCCTGTAACTCCAGTGTAGTGGGGATCTGAGAAAGGAGTAGTGCTGGGGATTTGCTAGCTGCCAGTCTAGCTCCAGGATTCAGGGAGCCCATGTCAGAAGGGAATATGGAAGAGCATGGTAGACCAGGATACCAGACATCATCATTTGGCCTCTACATGTATGTACATGCTTGTGTATTTGCACCTGAACCTACACATGCATAGAGAGCACACACACAGCACACACACACAGAGCACACATACTAGTTCCACTTTAGTCATTGAGACATCATACACAAACTAGCTCATGTACAGTGCAGGCCACTAGCATCCCTTATTAGAACTGGAAAAGGGGGCTTGGAAGGCACAGAATATACTTTGATACCATTTAATAAGATTCAGAAGAATAAGCATGAGTGGTACTTTATATTTTATTACATGCAAGATTTTTAGGTTAGAATATTATAATGCCTTAGTTGAGAGTATTGTTGTGAATTTTTAGAATTTGTGTTAACTTACCTGTTTGAATAGTATTCTAATAGAAGAAAATAGAACAATCACCCTTAAAATTATTTTGGCACTTTTAGAGATAACTGGGCAAAACATAAAATCATGCAAAAGATTCTCTGGGATAGAGATCTGTACTGGCTAGTTTTGTGTGTCAACTTGACACAGGCTGGAGTTATCACAGAAGGGAGCTTCAGTTGGGGAAGTGCCTCCATGAGATCCAGCTGTGGGGCATTTTCTCAGTTAGTGATCAAGGGGGTAGGGCCCCTTGTGGGTGGTGCCATCCCTGGGCTGGAGGTCTTGGGCTCTATAAGAGAGCAGGCTGAGCAAGCCAAGAGAAGCAAGCCAGTAAGAAACATCTCTCCATGGCCTCTGCATCAGCTCCTGCTTCCTGACCTGCCTGAGTTCCAGTCCTGACTTCCTCTGGTGATCAACAGCCATGTGGAAGTAAGCTAAATAAACCCTTTCCTCCCCAACTTGCTTCTTGGTCATGATGTTTGTGCAGAAATAGAAACCCTGACTAAGACAAGATCCTACAAAAGCAGGGGACTAGGGCACAAGGGAGTCCTGTCTTGTCTCCTTTATGGCATCTGGTGAGGCTGGAATGAGGGACTGCTGACTTTAGCCTCCAGTGACCACACTGAAAACACAGTACTTTAGTCCAGGTAGAATGAAGCCTACTTAGTAATTCTTGTGGATTATTCTGTTTCCAATGTTACATCACTATTTCCTCGGTGATGAGAAAGGTCTCCGTCAGTTTTGCATTTGTCAGAGGAGGTAGAGGTGGGTCAGAGGCAGCCTAAGAACAGCCTCCCAAGACCACATGCTTTTCAGCATGCAGTGCTCCACTATTGGGAATGTTTCTGAGCCTTGATTATCTAGAAATGGAACAAGTAGAATATCCAAATTATTCCATTTGAAACAAGAGAACGAAGAGAGTTGACAACTTACCTGAAAACATTTTGACAAAATCCTCAGTGGCCATACTCATCACCACGTCTGCCCGGTCAGAAGGCTCTCCGTGTCCAACCTTCCCTCCTCTACTCTTCAGATCAAGAAACCACGTACCACCATCTTCACCTGTACAGAAGACAAGTATGTGGAAATCCACATCATCATTACTCCAGTTGTAATAATCTCCCAGCATGCTGTCCTGGCTAAAACCCTCAGGCCCCCATCGGACTCAGCACTCACTACAGTCTAAGCACTGTGCTAGGCTCTGAAGATCATTCACTAACAAAAAGAAAAGCCAGGTTCTTCTCCAAAGAACCACAGGTTCTGTGGGTGTGTTGCTAGAGGGAGCAAAGCTGGAGTAGTGAAATTCACACAGAAGTTACAGCAGTGCTTAGGAGGGGCTGGGGCAAAGGAAATGGCTCAGTTTTATCAGGTGCAACACTTTAGTTTGGAGATGGACAGTGAAGAAGAAAACAGAGGCTATTAAAGAGGAAGCCAAGGAAAGCAGGCATTTCCAGAAGGAAGAAGTGCCGAAGAGCTACCCACTGGTGCACAGCCCTCATCTAGGACCATTGTGAAAACAACCCCTGGGGAACAAAGGAAACTGGAAGAGAGAAAACTATGTTCAATAGAGTGGGCTTCAGATAAAAGTAAGTGTGGCTCTGAAAGAAAAAGACAGGAGGATGGTTTGGGATGACTGTTACTACATTCTGTTCTATAGACAGAATAATAGAGTTGGGAAATTTAAAATAACCACTGGAAAGGAGGCTGCATGTGCACCAGTTGGAGAAAAGGCACAGTTAGCAGAGCAGTTCCTGAGGAGGCCAGAGGAGATGCACCTAGAACTGGATACTGCTAGTGTCTCCCATGGACTATTTCACTGCCACCGTCTGTCAGATCTTCCCCTGACCGACTGAATCAAAGTCGACATGTGGGGAAGGGTCTGCATATAGTTACTCGAGCTCAGGGGGCACTGCCGGGAGCTAAGCTCCATCCACCTGGGAGTAAGAAGAGGGCCTATGATGGCTGATGACGTACATCTGATGGCAGGAAACTGACAAAAGAGAAGTCTAAGGTGCTGCTTAGCCCTACTTGAAGAGGAGCCTACCAGTCCAGCTGATGTTACTGCTTTGGGTTTTGTCTAACAAGATTTGGTAGCCTTGGTACAGCTCTGGGGAAACCAGGCAGTTTGAGTCACCCAGAACTAAGCCTTTGACAGATAGGTCATGGCATAAGCCAGAGGGTTCAGCAAGTTTAGGACATCAGCAAAAATAAAGACTGAAGCAAAAGACCATGAGCTCAGGAACAAGAAGGAAGGAGGGACGGTTACTGTTAGGCAGAGAGCAACATAAAGGAGGAGAAAGTTTGCATATAACACAACTAAGTTCTTAAAACTACCATCAGTCTATGTTACTTTTATTATATTGGAAACCATGAGGAGTTTGTATTTGTTTGGCTTTTGAGACAGGATATGTCTATGTCACTCTGGCTACTCACTTTGTAGACCAGGCTGACTTCAGACTCAGAGATTTACCTGCCTCTGCTGACCCTTTCCCCTGCACCAGGGAATGCTAAGATTAAAGCAGTGCATGACCACACCCAGCTCATGTAGAGGTTTTAGACTGAATTCATACTGACATAACTCAAAGATAAAAAATGGATAGCTACCCACAATTGATAAATTATTGTATATTACCTGTATATTACCTATCCATCTATGTAGGATTTATTCTCTATTATATATGCCAAGGAGTTATTTAACACTGATAAGTATATGCCGTGACAATGTATTCTACATATGTTTCCATATAAACAAATCTTAAAAAAATATAAATTGATAGTTACTTGCTATTTTTGACTATCTATATTCATCAGTCCTAGATATAGCTAACTTCTAGGTACCAAAAGCTGGTTTTCTTCCAACAAAAATGTCCCACTGTTTCCTAAAATCTCCAGATAATGGGACACAGTCTTTACCTGAGAGTTCAAACTGATAGACAGCTTGTGTGGCTCTAACAACTTCATCACTGAGCGAGTCCTTAACTATCCTAAATGTTTCTTCCACAGCTCCAAAATGTGGTTTTTGTGGTAGCACTGACTGCATGAGCGGTTGTGGTTGTTGCCGCTGCTGTGGTCGCTCCTGCAGCTGTGGTCGCTCCTGCAGCTGTGGTCGCTCCTGCTGCTGTGGTCGCTCCTGCAGCTGTGGTCGCTCCTGCTGCTGTGGTTGCTCCTGCAGCTGTGGTTGCTCCTGCAGCTGTGGCTGCTCCTGCTGCTTTGGCTGCTCCTGCAGCTGTGGCTGCTCCTGCTGCTGTGGCTGCTCCTGCAGCTGTGGCTGCTCCTGCAGCTGCAGCTTCTCTTCTTTCACTTCTGGCACAGGGTCTGTAAAATATAATTTACATAAAGAGCCTTAAACTTTTGGCAGTATAAGGCCAAATGATTTTAAATGCATTAAATGTCATCTAAAAAGCATAAGTATAACTGATGGGGAAGGCCGCCAACCATGTCAGCTCTGGCTGTGAATGCTAAAAACCGTCACTCCTAAGGAAAGGCTGGCTTTTAAATAGGTTACAAACACCCAAACCAAACAAAGTCACTCCTAAACAATACAATGTTTACACAAAGTAACTACAGTTAGAGGAATATTAATCACCTATTTGGATGGCCCATCTGAGTTATAAAACCAAATGAGAAAAAAGAAGATGCCATGGTAAAAAAGACAGAGATCTGCAAAACTTGGTTCAATTAGTAGCCAAGTAAATATTACTTTGTCTGCAAGTAAAATGTATTCACCTAATCCTTCCCTCATATTGTGCTTAAGTTCCATCTCCAAACCTATAGGCGACAGTAGAGAACTATATCTCCCAAGGAGTCTCCTATGCCCACGTGTGCCTTACAATATGCACACCCAAGTGTGCGTGCTCGCATGTGCTTGTACTCCTGTGTGTCTCCTATGCCCACGTGTGCCTTACAATATGCACACCCATGTGTGCGTGCTTGCATGTGCTTGCACTCCTGCGTGTCTTCTATGCCCACGTGTGCCACACAATATGCACACCCATGTGTGCGTGCTTGCATGTGCTTGTGCTCGTGCATGCATGCATATACACACGCCAACAAATAAATTCTAATGTACTGAAATAGGACTGCAGATTCAGCACATTAGAACATTTGCCTAGCATGTACAAGTCTTTGGCTTTAATCTCTACCACAGGACACACACAAAAGCACGTGCATACACATGTACATGCATACACACTACCCAGGCCCACATATAATCTACTGTATGAATCTAGGAAGTAACTCTGTGGCACACAGATTCAGTATAATAAACATAGGCCAGCTTGTGCTTTGGCTCATGTAAGATCTCAAACCCGAACAGCTCAACCTATTTTTTAAAGTCACTAGCATATTTAAGGCTCTGGATTAGAGTCTGGGCTTATCCTTCTGTTTGATAGATGCTGCTTTTCAAGAATGACTCAATATTAGTCTTCCTTCTCATCTTTTAAATCCAAGTTCAAAGCTTATAGCTCCCAAAGGAAAAGAGCAGACAGTAGAGGGGAGGACTGGGATGGAACAAGCCTACTGGGGAGAGTGGGGTGGGGGATCCTATGGGAAGGGAGCTCTGTACTGAACCTATAGTGAGGGAGGGAGTTCTGTGGTGGTGCTTCACACAAGTACATGCCCATAGCTAGGCTTAAAAGCACCTAAGTAGCGTAAGTTCCAGCAGATCAAATGCCTCTTCTGGGCTCAGCAGGCACTGGGCAGACATGTGGCATGTATATGTGCAGGTAGGTAAACACATGCACATAAATGGGAAAGGCAAGGAGAGACATGAAGATGGGCCTATGTCAGCCTTGTACCATGGTCCTAGCTGACAACCGGCAGAGAAAAGGATTCCATCAGACAGGCAGAGTGGAGCAAAGGCAATAAATCCATCCCTGCCATTTCATCACACTAGCTCCAGACTATCTCCTATAGGAGAACAGATTAACAACAGCCCGATGCTGTGAAAACAGCTTCACACCGGACAGGAGTAAATTATGCTGAAAAAAAAAATCCAACGTCTATTTATACAAGCAGTTTACTATGAAACTCAAAAATTCTTTCACATGCTATGAGCACACCACCATGGAGGATGAGGTGCTGCATCAGGCAAGGGGCAAACAGGGCTATCTGGTACCTTTATCTGATTTTGTTGTGAGCTTGAAGCTGCTCTGAAGCCTCAGTCTTACACTCTGTGAAATGGGTGCTTGGAAAGCATGCCCCGCTGGCTTAGGTAGAAGGAGAGGATGACATACAAAAGCAAGTGTGAAGGCAGACACCCAAAGGACACAGCACAGCCGCAGCCCTGGTGGGGGTTGTTTTGTTTTGTTTCTTGTTTTTCTCTTTTTTTCTTTTCTTTTTTTTTTTTTAGGACAGGATTTCTCTGTGTAGCCGTGGCTGGCCTTGAACTCAAAGACCCACCTGTGTCTACCTCCCGGGTTCTGTAAAGGTGTACACCACCACTACCACCCAGCTGTGACACTGTTCTTTTTTTTTTTTTTAATAGTTTATCTTTTTTTTTTTAAAAGATTTATTTATTATTATAAATGAGTACACTGTAGCTGTCTTCAGACGCACCAGAAGGGGGTGTCAGATTTCATTATGGGTGGTTGTGAGCCACGATGTGGTTGCTGGGATTTGAACTCATGACCTTCCGAAGAGCAGTTGGTGCTCTTACCCACTGAGTCATCTCACCAGCCGTGACACTGTTCTTGACGTACACAATCGACCAGAAATAAAACTAGAGAATCTTGTCAGATTATTCTCTATAATACTGAGGATAAACTTGACAAGGTTTCCCCAAATACAGAAAAAAATGCAAAAATATAAATAATGAAGGGTGCTGTTAGCTAGAGGGGGAAAGGAGAGGTCAGCCAACTAGCAATGCTTAGTTCTGAGAACCCAGAGGCCGAACATAAGCAACCCAAACTACAGCTAAATAAAAAAGGAAACTAGAAAAGACTAAGTAGGCCCCTGTGTTCCAGTAGGGGGCAGAGATAAGGAAACAACAACAAAATGGCAATGTACTTATGATAAAAAGTAAAACTCAATTCATTTAAACCTGATGCGCATATATATATATATATATATATATATATATATATATATATATATATCAGGAAATAGGGCTACACACCACGCCTTCTGAATTAAAATATACAGTGAATGTGCACATGAAAGGCATCTGGCAAAGGTAACCTCCACCCCAGGCCAGATACACTAAGCAGTGCCTGGTTAAGTCCACAGCTGTGCCTACAGGAAGCGTCACTTCTAACTGTTCGTGATGACCTTAGACAGGCAATAACCTCACGGGGAAAAGCGCAAACATTTCTATCAGGGAAGCTGCTTAGGTCGACCCCACCCATCAGAGGCTCACATCAGGGTCTTCACCCCTCTTGCTCTGCTCCACACTCACAAACGACCTTCTCATTATGATACTGTTCCTCGTTAATGATGCCCAAAGTGGGAGAAAGTGCTGAACACAGCAACTACCCAATTAGTCCCCGAGGTGGCAACTCCTCTTTATAAATTAATAGATGGCAGTACTGGGGGACTTTAACATCTTTAGGAACACTGAACTGGTTAAACACAGGCTTTGGAACCAGAAAAACATGAATCTAAATCCTGATTCTGCCACCTGGCAGCTGTGTGGCCGTAGCTCTGGTCAGGTTTTCAGAATTAAACAATGCACACAAACAAGCTGCCACAGCATTGACACATAGGAGCCACATACTGAAGATAAGGTGACCCACTAAATGATTCTTATTGGAAATTGGGAACTTAGATGAACTCAAGTCATGTGTCTCCCCTCAAAGACAAATCCAATCTTAGGTGTTGGGCAAAAAAACAGGACTTGGGGCCTCTTGGTTTAATGACCAGACTCAAGGATTTTTTTTTTTTGTTGTTTTTTTTTGGTTTTTTTTTTTTTTTTTTTTTTTTTTTTTTTTTTTTTTGGTTTTTTTGAGACAGGGTTTCTCTGTAGCCCCAGCTGTCTTGGAACTCACTCTGTAGACCAGGCTGGCCTCGAACTCAGAAATCCGCCTGCCTCTGCCTCCCAAGTGCTGGGATTAAAGGCGTGCACCACCACTGCCCAGCCCAGACTCAGGGATTTAAGAGTTCCAGGTGACCTCTGTCATTCTATAGGAAGCCTTTTGAGGTGGGCTGGAGAGATGGCTCAGTGGTTAAGAGCACTGACTGCCCTTCTGGAGGTCCTGAGTTCAAATCCCAGCAACCACATGGTGGCTCACAACCATCTGTGATGAGATCTGATGAAATGAGATCTGATGCCCTCTTCTGTTATGTCTGAAGACAGCTACAGTGTACTTACAAAAAAAAAAAAGTCGCCGGGTGGTGGTGGCCTGGTAGGCAGAGGCAGGCGGATTTCTGAGTTCGAGGCCAGCCTGGTCTACAGAGTGAGTTCCAGGACAGCCAGGGCTACAGAAACCCTGTCTTGAAAAACAAACAAACAAACAAACAAACAAGTCTTTTGAGGAAAGGATAGATGATCTTGTTTCCTTGGTTTTTCCCTCCTGGTGAATTAAAGATCTAATGTTTATACCATCATTCTTTGAGTTGTAGGCGTCACTACTTTTTTTTTCTATAGTTTTTTTTGCACATAAAAATGTCCTTTTATCAACTAATTTTTTTAACTTCTTCAAACATTTAGATAAAGCATAGACACAGAAAAGATATGATTAATCTGGAAATAAAGTTTGCCTTGAAATGCATCAAGGTTCTACAGATATCAAAGACACAGAAAAATTTGTTCCTAAAACTTTTATTACAAAATGTTTCATGTAATGTGTTTCAGTAAACTACAGGTGTTATAAGATCACAAAGATTAAAATGTAACATAACACACATACATACACACAAACACACACACACACACACAAATTCATGGCCCGTTGTCTCTGAGTTACAAATAAAAAAGATGGGGTATGCTCAAAACCTCCTTTGAAATTAATTCCCCTGATAACATAGTTGCATAGTACAAATTGTGAAAACAGCGCTAGATAGATTTTAATTGGACATATTTTCCTCCAAATATCAAAATATCTAAAGACAGCTGTCAAGGAAAAAAACACCTGGGACAGCTACAAAAATAAAACATCTTTTTTTTTTTAAAAAAAGGATTTATTTATTTATTTTATGTATGAGTACATCATTGCTCTCTTAAGACACACCAGAAGAGGGCATCAGATCCCATTACAGATGGTTGTAAGCCACCATGTGGTTGCTGGGAATTGAACTCAGGACCTTTGGAAAAGCAGTCAGTGCTCTTAACCTCTGAGCAATCTCTCCAGTCCCTAAACATCTTTTTTTTTAGAATTAACTGAGAATCTTACATAATGTGTGTAGGTTCCAGAATAGTTTAGAACAGTGTTTCTAAACTTGTTGGTCAAGACCCCTTTGTGGAGGTGTCAAACAACCTTTTTGCAGGGGTCACATATAGATATCCACAGATGGGATAATTACATTATAATTCATAGCAGCAGCAAAATTACAGCAATGAGGTAGTAACAAAGTAATTTTGTGGTTGGAGCTCACCACAACATAAGGAACAGTATTAAAGGGTGACAGCATTGGGAAGGGTAGGAACCACTGCTTTTGAGGCAGAAGACAAAAATACCATTGTTATCAATTCTGTTTTCAAGAAACAGTAAGTTAGTGTTTGGTTTTTCTTATTTAAAATATGATTTACCTAGAATTGGTGGTACATGCCTTTAATCCCAGCACTTAGAAGGCAGAGACAGGTGGATCTCTAGGAGTTTGAGAGCAGCCAAGGTTACGTAGTAAAACCCTGTTTCTAAATAAATAAATAAGCAAGCTCTAGAATCTTGGTGCCAGAGAGATGGCTCATCAGTTAAGAACACTGGATACTTTCCCAGAGGACCCTGGTTAAATTTCTAGCATCCATCCACATGACAGCTCACAACCATCTCTAACTCTAGTCCACTTGGGCATCCAAAACCTCCTTCTGGCTTCTGCAGCACCAGGCATGCTTACAGCACAGAGACATACACAAGGCAAACTCCACACACACATAAAGAGTAAAATAAAATATGCTCTAAATTCTTACCATCTGATTCTTTTTCCTCCATAACTGCGTCATCTAAGAAGAAGTCTGGTAACAAGGGATGACCTGAAAATCAAGCCCCAAATAATCAAGTTACAATAATTATAGAATAATGATTTTAAAAATAATTTTTTAAATATTTTTTTTCTTCAGTCTCCATAGAGACTGTCAAAAATTGGCAATGCCAACTATATTCAAGTCGTCATGGCGGGGTACTGGAAAAAGTTTTCTTTCTTTTTTTGGTTTTTTTTGTTTGTTTGTTTGTTTTTGTTTTTGTTTTTGTTTTTTCGAGACAGGGTTTCTCTGTGTAGTCTTGGCTGTCCTGGAACTCACTCTGTAGACCAGGCTGGCCTCGAACTCAGAAATCTGCCTGCCTCTGCCTCCCAAATGCTGGGATCAAAGGCGTGCGCCACCACCACCCGGCTGGGAAAAGTTTTCTATGAGCAATAATCACGCCTCGGATAAACCTCATTGGCTATGATACTGCCACTGTGCAAAGCTTTAAAATAAATTTTAAATATAATTTTTATTTATAAAAGTAAAATGATTTTTAAAAATAAATATTTTTATTACTTATATTTTTATTAATTATCCCTGTCATTTATATCTCAAATGATATCCCCCTTCCCAGTTACCCCTCCACAGCTCCCCCATCTCATCTGACCTCTCTTCCTTCCCCTTTGCCTGTATGAGGGTGCTCCCCCACGCATCTACCCACTCCCACCCCACCACTTCAGCATCCCCCTATGCTGGGGCATCAAATCTCCACAGGACCAAGGGCCTCCCCTCCTATTGTGTCAGACAAGGCAATCCTCTATTATATATGTATCTGGAGCCATAGTCCCTCTCTGTACACTCCTTGGTTGGTGGTCTAGTCCCTGGGAGCACTGGATGATCCGATCAGCTGACATTGTTCTCCCAATGGGGTTGCAATTCCCCTCCATTCCTCCAGTCCTTCTACCAGCTCCTCAACCGGGATCCCCAAGCCTTTTAATAAAATTCATATCTCTTTTAAAAAATCCTTTTGTGTTTATGGAAAGGGCCCCTAGGCAATGGTTAAACTATTTGATCTAACATATTCAATATTTTATGTAGATCAGTTACCTCTTCCCTTATGATAGATTTCATCATAATATCTAATTTTGTTTAATTTTGTTTTCTGACAAAGCCTCACTAGTTCTGCCTAGCCTAGAACTCTCTATATAAATCAGGAAACTTGCAGCAACCCACCTGCCTCTACCTTCTAAGCACTGGTATTACAAATCCATATGACTAGGACCAGATAGCTATTTATATACAGGGATACATATGCATGTGTGTCTACATGTATGTGTGGTGTGCACACCCTGTGTCTGTGTTTGTAGAGGCCAGGAGACATCAGGTGTGCTCCTGTGTCACTCTCCACCTTAGTCTCTCACAGAGTCTTTCACTGAATCTGGAGCTCCTGGTCTCCCACTCTGGGATTAGAAATATGCAAAACATACTCAGCTTTTTACATGGAGGCTAGGTATCCAAACTCAAGTCTTCATGATTGTGCTGCAAGCATTTATACAGTCAACCATCTCCCCAGACCCCTGAAGGTCTACTTTCTTTTTCTTTGTGTGTGTGTGTATGTGTGTGTGTGTGTGTGTGTGTGTGTATGAGAGAGAGAGAGACAGAGAGAGAGAGAGAGAGAGAGAGAGAGAGAGAGAGAGAGAGAGAGAGAGAGAGAGAGAGAGAGACATAATCTCACTGTGTAGGCCAGGCTGGCCTTGAGCTCATTCACTGCTTCCTAAGTGCTGGAATTAAAGACATGTACCACTATCCAGGCTGGAGATCTGATTTGTACAAACTAAACTGTCTTCTCTTTATCAAACTGTTGTTCAATTCATTACCCCCTATTAAGGGGCGTTTAATTTTGTAGTTCTTTACTGTTCTCTAGGCACTGTCAGATGAAGAGGCTGCTTTTCTTCACACCTAATTTTACACCCTTTGTCAAAAAAGTAGGCAACTGCAGCTATGAGGGCTTATCCGGGGACCCCCAAGTCTAGTCTATGGGCCCACATGTCAGCTTTTGTGCCAGAGCCAAGATGTCACTGTCACTACTGTCCTGCAGTATAGTTTGAGGGTAAGTGTTGTAATACCTCCAGCACTGTTGGGGTCTGCTAGTTGGGGTCTTTGTGCTTCCCTATGAATTTTGGTGCTGTGCAGAGTGATGGGGAAAGGGAGTGGGCAATAACAACACAAGGAACAAACTGTGTGAAAGCACCATATTTAAGTCATTACTTTCAATGTCATTGATAGTATTGTTGTTGCTGTTGTTATTGTTTTGATTTTTGGAGACAGGGTAATTCTACATAGCCCTGGATGTCCTGGAACTCACTATAAAGATCAGACTGGGTTCAAGTTCACAGAAATCTGCCTGCCCCTACCTCCTGAGTGCTAGGATTAAAGGTACGTGCCACCACACCTGGCTATACATTTATTTTTTAAAACTCTACTTGTCATGTTGCTCATTGGCCTTCTGGCTAAGATTGACCATAAAACAAAACAGGTAAAAGCTGTTATGTAAAGCTGTTCTTTATAACCCCAAGAGCCTGTGTCCTTATCCTCCATATGACCCTGTCATCCTACATCCCTCCAACATGCTGTTATGTAAAGCTGTTCTTTATAATCCCAGGAGCCCGTGTCTTTATCCTCCTTATGACCCTGTCATCCTACATCCCTCCAACACGCTGAAGATTAGTCTCCCCCTTGGCCGAGACAGCAGGGGTCCTGATTAAGGTCTTGCTTCTCAGTATCCATGTGTTTGAGTCTTTTCTTCCTTTCTTGGTCTGCCATCATGAGAACTAAGCAAAGTTATTTTATTTCACTGGGCCTTTTTTCAGCTAAAGTTGTGATTAGGAAGTAAGTTAGCTATCTAAATATTATCTTATTATTAACTGACATCTATAAGACAAGTACATGAGGGATCTGAAGGTCACAGAGCCTTTAGAACTGTAGGCTTCCCCTCCCCCATCTAGGGAAAAAGTAAACTAATTTTTATTATATCCCCAAATCACAGTACCTCATTATATTTAGTTCTTGAGCCTTGGCAAGATTTTGGGGGAAGGAGACAGGATCTTGCTGTATAGCCGAAGCTGGCCTCAAATTGGCGTTCCTCCTGCTTCTACCCCCAAGTGCTAAGATTGCCAGCCACAAATTTAAAAATCTGTATATAACAACATACTATCTCAAAACCTAAGATGAGCCAGGTGTGGTGCCACACACCTGCAGTGCAGAGCTAAGAAAGCACAGCCAGGAGGATCATGAGTTCACCAACCTGAACTACACAGTGAGACTCTGACTCAGAAAGCCAAGAGCTGGAAATAAGCTTAAGGGTAAGAGTGTGTGCTGGCTAGCATGTGCAAGGCGAGAGGTAGACACAGAACAACACCCACTGGCACAAACGCCCCAAAGGAATCATTACAGTGTTCCAAATCCAGAGATCCTGAGTGTGTTTTGTTCGGGTTCTCCCACACATCCATCTACCCACAGGCACACTACTGGAACAGCTTTGAACTTGTTTTACTACTTGCTAATATTAACTGTTGAATATTGCATCTGCCAGGTACTCCGACAAGAGCAGTATATGTTTTTTACACAAAGTTCTGAAATCCCGTATAGAAAAAATGATTTTCTTATTTTAGTAATATGGAAATTGGGGCTCAGAGAAAGCAGGTGGCACGCTGAACCCCTCCAGCCCGGTGAGAGGCACAGCTGCATTCTCAGTCTGAGCTGACTGCCAAGTGTTTTCTACATTAATATTTTCAAACATTTATTTATTATGTACAGTGTTCTGCCTACACATATACCTGCACACCAGAAGAGGGCACCAGATCCCATTACAGATGGTTGTGAGCCACCAGGTAGTTGCTGGGAGTTGAACTCAGGACTTCTGGAAGAGCAGTCAGTGCTCTTAACCTTTGAACCATCTCTCCAGCCCTCTACATTAATTTTAATTTTTTTTTAAAATCTTTGTTTTTTTCTTACTATATAGCCAGGCTGGCCTTAAACCCACAAAGATCTGCCCAACTCTGTCTCCTGAGTGCTGGCATTAAAGGCAGGTGCCACCACACCCAGCTAGATTTATTTATTTTTAGTGTGTATCTGTGTGTGTATGTGTGTGTGTGTGTGTGTGGTGTGCTCATGCATATGAGTGCCCGCAGAGTCCAGAAGAGGACATAGGATCCCCTGAGTAGCTGGCAGTATAGTGGAGACCACTGCAACCTGCTTAATGTAAATATATTTCATATAAAGTAAGACCCCATTATCATAGTCATTTGTAATTTCAAAGTTAATTATTTTTAAACAGTGGATGTTGGAGAGTTCTGGAAATTCTCAAATCAGACCACTAGTTATAAGACAGAGCTACTCATTCATCTTCACAATCTAAGATATTGCTCTTAAAAAACAAACATTTTAGCTGGGCGGTAGTAGCGCACACATTTAGTCCCAGTACTCAGGAGGCAGAGGCAGGTGGATCTCTGTGAGTTCCAGGCCTGCCTGGTCTACAGCGTGAGTTCCAGGCCAGCCAGGGCTACAGAGACCCCATCTTAAAAAGCCAGCCAGCCAGCCAGCCAGCCAGCCAGCCAGCCAGCCAACCAACCAAACAAACAAACAAAAAAGAGGCTGGAGAGATGTCTCAGTGTTTAAGAGCACTGGCTGTTCTTCCAGTCTTCCAGAGGTCCTGAGTTCAAATCCCAGCAACCACACAGTGGCTCATAACCACCTGTATTGGGATCTGATGCTCTCTTCTGTTTAATCCCATATTCTATCATGCAGGTTTATATACAAATAGAACATTCTGGTAAATAAATAAATAAAAGAATTTATTAATTTTTAAAAAAAAGAATAAAGAACTCTACTCCTGTATCATCTGTCATACATCTGAATAAAATCTTCACTCTGATTTCTAAGACTAACTTTTAAACATTCAGTTTCCTAATTTGGAAGTGGATAATAACTGAAACAACCTTCTACACCATCATGTCATTTTAAAGCCCTAACCCCCACCTCTAGTGGTTTATCTTTTTTTTTTGGCGAGGGTTGGGGGGGAGGTTTTGAGACAGGGTTTCTCTGTATAGCCCTGGCTGTCCTGGAGCTCACTCTGTAGACCAGGCTGGCCTCGAACTCAGAAATCCACCTGCCTCTGCCTCCCAAGTGCTGGGATTAAAGGCATGCGCCACCACTGTCGGACAGTTTCTTATCTCTTAAGGTAGATATAGTGTGAGGTTTTTGTCTTCATTGGAAAATGTTTGTAAAGGAATATAGTCATTTTATTGCACGAACACACACAAAATAGGTATATTCATTGTATAAAATGTGGGACAACATTAATACTTTAAACAAATATAATATAAACATTACCTGGTGTAATTGCGTAGACATCAAAATTTTTTATTCCTTCTTCTTTTAAGATATTTTCATCAATAATAAAGTTGCCAGTAAAACTTTTTGGCCTTTTGAAAATGGAATATGCAGCGTCTGCAATGATGTCAACTTTTCTACATTGGCTTTCAACACCAGATCCTCCCAGCATATCCATAGCAGCAGTGTGAATGGCTGCAGAGAAAACATGGGCACACGGGTGACTCCATACAGCTATGGAAATAACAAGTCAGTGCCGTGGGTCAAAATTACCAAGGCGATGAAAAGAAAAGGGCGGGCAGGGAACTCTCTAACCGTTGTATATTCAGAACAGGGATGGGGAGGGCCACAGACACAAACACTCTACTCCTCGGCACAGAACTGGGGAGACAACAAGCAAACTCCTCCGCCACTCAACACAGAATATGCGTGCAGACGTTCGAGAGAAGCACAGCAAACCTGCTTTCATTTCTGCTGTAGAATGTTCAAAGATCTGTACAGCAGTCTTGCAAGTTGAAAAAGCTAGTTACGGGCTAACAAAAAAAGCACTGGGTTGAAAGGTGGGTAAGTGGGATTTTTAAGCTAATTGGGGCATGACTTTTGGCAGCTTTCACACCTCTGGGCCTCAGCTTCCTGTTTCTAAAATATGCAGCTCCCTTTCCAATGTTTTTGTCTCTGCTCTCTGCGTTAGAAAACAGGTGATATTTCTTCATTGTCACAGTATTCCCAGTGTCTAAAACAATGTCAAGGCTGGAAGTGACCCTCTTCTCTGCAGCCATTACCAAATCAGTAGCTGACAGTCTCATCCCTGCATGCGGAAAATCTGCTCTGAAGTGGACTTTCCTATGCCCACCCTGGTCCAGACCAGCCGAGAGTGGTGCTCCCTCTACTCAGGTGCTCCCTCTACTCAGGAAACTGAAAAGATCTTCTAAGGGGGTTGGGGGTGGGGGGAGGGAAGAAAGCCTCCCTGCTCCCAACCCCTTCTCTGTGTGTGTTCAATTCATCAAAAGTACTAAAGCTGGAGGGCACAGCTGCTAGTGTGCAGCAGCGGCACGCCCTGGCTGGATGTACAATCTTTACCCAGCAGCGAATGTGTTTGCAATCCCAGCACTTGGGAGGCAGAGGCACAGGCAGGGGGAGCTCTGTGAGTTCAAGGCCAGCCTGGTCTACAAAGAAGAGTTCAGAGCAGCCAGGTTACACAGAGAAACCCTGTCTCAAAACCCCCAAACCAAAACAGAAGGAGACACCTCACCATCGCTGCACCCCACCCTGCTGTGAGCTTCGCTTCCCTCCTGAATGACTTTCATTTTCCCTCCCTCAGGAAGAAAGCAGCAGTCTGGCTCACTTTCCCACCTCCTTCTCTCTGTGTAGTTCCCCACCGTGTCAATTAAATGTCCAACACAGTACGTCTTCATTACTCCTATTTCCCTCTCTGCTTATTATCACTCTTCTTTTTAAAATCTTTCCAATAGCTCTCTACTGAATATACTGTGCAATTCAAGCTGCCAGGCTAGGGAAGGAACTCTAGAAAAGTACCTACCTAGCATATGTGAGGCTTGTGTTCAAACCTCTGCACAAAAAGTGAGAACAGACTCTGGTTGCTTAAATTGGCAAATCAGACCAGTCTGAGTTCACTCATCCCTGCACCTTCCACCCAACATTCCAATGGGCCTGAAGCTCAGGAGAAGCCCAGATGCAGTGGGAAACCACTCTCCTGATGTCCACCACACACACAGATTTCCTGTGCTGCATGTCACTTCCCGTTGTTCCTGCTGTCCATGAATATTGTGCCCAGTTTTCTTCCTGCTAACCCCAATATTCCCTGGAGATCACATTTCAATTTATATCTCCATTTGAAACTTGTTCTTAACTCTTTAACATGGACTACAAGGCCCTCCCCCTGTGTTTCAAAAGCACTCTTTGTGTACTTCTTCGTTCTGTTCACCACAAGGAACTCAACTGTAAATTCAGTATTATCATGATACTACTGGCTCCTAAGTGTCAGGAAAAACACCTAAAACAAATACCTCAGAGCCAAAGCAAGGCCTCCACAAATCCCATCAATCCTGATAATACCTTCAATCCTTCCTGTCAGTCTACTTATTACATAAGCTTATGAAGAATGTCTAGTTTAGAGGCAAGCACATTACACACTCAATCACCACTTGCTATTTATCAATATTCACTGAAATGTGAGACTAGAGGGATGGCTCAGTGGTCAAGAATCCTGGTTGCTCTTTCAGAGGTCCTGAATTCAATTTCCAGTACCCAGATGACAGCTGACAAACATCTATTACTGTAATCTCATGGGATCCTATGCCCTCTTCTAGTACGCAGATGTACATGCAGACAAAATACCCACGTACATAAAATTCATAAATAAATCTTTAAAAACATACTCAGTGAGACCTACAATGACTATGCGCCTACAACTTCTTTAACAAGCTTTTGACCTAAAAGTCTAACAGAACTTGCTGAGAACATTTCTGTTGGCTTTCATGAGACTCTCCGTATGTTCTAGTGTGATGCTCCCATCAGGCTGCTGCCAAAGAGTCAGCCACAAGATGGACAGCAAGGCCACTTACGCTGCACAGTAAACAGTTGGCCTTGTTTCCCAAAAGATTCAGGTGACCTGAGATACTTCAAAAGAGTCAGTGATGGGGCTGGGGATCAAGCCCATGGGTAGAGAGCTCACCTAACGTGACCAAGACCCTGGGTTTGAGCATGGCACCGAGGAGGGATGCAAATCCAATTAAGTAATTAAGTACAAACCTGTTCTAGGCCATAAGGCATTGACTGCAATTTCTCCTCTAAATTCTTCAGCCATTCCAAGCACACACATAGACATGCCATACTTGGCAATGGTGTAAGCTAAAAGAAACCACAAAGAGGAATAATTTAGTTGAGAAACTAATTTTTGAGTAGAAACAACCAATTTCCTGTTTCTGCTTTTGCCCTGATGATTTTTTTAATTCACTTTACATCCTGCCCACTGCCTCCCTCCATGTCACTCCCTCCCACAATCCTTCCCCCATCCCCTTCTCCTCTGAGAGCATGGGGGCCTTCTAAGTATCCCTCCCAACCCTCACTCCCCCCACCCCCAGTTCATGAAGTCTCGGCAGGGCTAGGCACATCCTCTCCCACTGAGGCCAGACAAGATATCCCCTTGGCTAACACTTACCACAGTGCTGTTTGAACCACAGTGGATTTAGGTTCAGGGGTGGACTGAGATTGAGAATATGACCTATTTTGCTCTTTTTTAAAAAAGGAATACATGCTTTGGATCTGAAAATGAAAGGAACACAAGTCAACTCAATAGTTATTTTTTTTTAGAGGTATAACAAGACTTTTATTTTATTTTATTAGATGTTTTCTTTATTTACAATATCTCCTTTCCTAGGTTCCCCTCCAAAAAAATAAAATAAACAAAAACTAAAACCTTGTTCCCTCCCTCTCCCCCTGCTCACCACCCCACCATCTCCTGCTTCCTGGCCCTGGCATTCCCCTACACTGGGGCATAGAACTTTCACAGGACCAAGGGCCTCTCCTCCCATTGATGACTAACTTGGCCATCCTCTGCTATACATATGCTGTTGGAGCCATGAGTCCCACCATGTGTGCTCTTTGATAGGTGTTTTAGTCCCTGGGAGCTCTGAGGGTACTAGCTAGTTCATATTGTTGTTCCTTCTATGGGGCTGCAAACCCCTTCAGCTCCTTGGGTCCTTTCTCTAGCTCCTTCATTGGGGACCCTGTGCTCAGTCCAATGGATGGCTGTGAGCCTCTACTTCTGTATTAGTCGGGTACTGTCAGAGCCTCTCAGGAGATCAATAGTTATATTTTAAAGGACTTCTACAGAGTAACTGAACTTGCTCAGTGAAGCGGCTGCTCTAGCTTGCTTATGGAATACTTTTGTTTCATGGAACAAAGATAATAAAGGCAGCTGATTTGCATGCTTTGAAATCATGCTTCGTGTCTGCTTGATGGAAAAAAAATCAATCCTTTTCTTTATTAGCTTTACATCCAACTGAGGATATCCTCAACCATATCTGTCCCAAATCCTCCCACTCCAACACACTCATAATTTCCAGAAGCAGTTAATATACTTGTGAGGCAGTCATAGGTTCAAATCCTGTGTCTGCCCCTTCCTATGTCACAGTCTTCTAGTTCTCAGGATTCATACTATGAAATGGGTAATACCCACTGCCATCTAGGACTGAGCCAAGGATTTACACGAGATGCTTCAGATGGTGCGTATGCCGGACATGAAGTAAAAAGTTGCTCTGGGCACCATCGTATGTGCTAGTTATTTTACCAGCACAAAATGCAATGTGCCTTCTAAGCAATATATAATTTAGAGGTTTGATGTTCATTACTGTTTTTTTGTTTTGCTTGTTGAGACAACAATCTCACTACATAGGTTAAGTTGGCCTAGACTTTACTTTGTAGCCCAGGATAGCCTTGAACGTGGAATATTCTTACTACTGCATCTGTCTCCAGGGTATTAAGATTATACATATCTGCCCCCATGGCAGCTCATTTTTATACTTATTTATTTATTTACTTATTGTTTATTTTTATTTGTTAATTTTGATTTTTGGAGACAAGGTTCTCTGTGTTTCCCTGGTTTTTCTGGAACTCACTCTGTAGACCAGGCTGACCTTGAACTCATAGAGATCCATCTGCCTCTGCCTGGGATTATTGGGATTAAAGGTGTGTGCCATCACTGCCTGAATCAAACTTTTTTTTTTGTTTGTTTGTTTTTTTGTTTTTTTGTTTTTTTGAGACAGGGTTTCTCTGTATAGCCCTGGCTGTCCTGGAACTCACTCTGTAGACCAGGCTGGCCTTGAACTCAGAAATCCGCCTGCCTCTGCCTCCCAAGTGCTGGGATTAAAGGCATGTGCCACCACCGCCCGGCTGACTCTAACTTTTTTAAAGATGTATTTATTTATTTTATGTATGTGACTACACTGTCCCTGTCTTCAGACACACTAGAAGAGGGCATTGGATCCCATTACAGATGGTTGTGAGCCACCATGTGGTTGCTGGGAACTAAACTCAGGACCTCTGGAAGTGCAGTCGGTGCTCTTAACTGCTGAGCCATCTCTCCAGCCCTCTAATTTTATTATTAACTACTTATTAAACTACATTATTTAGTTTATAAAAAATTTATTTCCAATATTTTTGCAATTTTAGGTATTAAAGTCATAACACCATATTGTACCTCAATTATAGCTTTATTTCATATACCAGGATACCCAAGGGCAGCAAGTATGGCAGTGTATGACTATAATCCCAGCATTCAAGAGGTTGAGGCAGGAGGATTGCAAGTTCCAGGCCAAGGCAAGTTCCTGAGCTGCATAGGGAGACTGTGTCTCAAAAGTACAACCCAAGGAATTTTTGAGGTTGGGGTTCTACTTCTGTAGTAGAGTATCTGACTATGATGCATACATAAGGCATAAGGGTTGAGCCTCAGCACTGGAATTAAAAAAGATGATTGTGAACTAAGGCATTCTTCTTTTATGTCAGATTATTATCATTAATAATAATAATATAGCTATTAATATATAATAACAATAATAAAAATTCATTTTATGTATATAAGTACACTATAGCTATCTTTGGACACAAGAAGCCACTGGATTCCATTACAGATGGTTGTGAGCCACCATGTAGTTGCTGGGACTTAAACGCAGGACCTCTGGAAGAGCAGCCAGTGCTCTTAACTGCTGAGCCATCTCTCCAGCCCCTATCATCATCATCATCATCATCATCATCATCATCATCATCATCATCATCATCATCATCATCATCATCATCATCATTTCTAAATACAAAACTCTGTTATCAATTCCAGCAGTTTTCCTTCCTTTTGGTTTTTTGAGATAGGTTTTTTTTCTGTTTCAACCTGGCTGTTTGCAATTTACTCTGTTGACCAGGCTGCCTTGAACTCAGAGATCAGCCTACCTCTGCCTTCCAAGTACTGGGATTAAAGACGAGTCACCATGTCTGACCTCTTTAGCATACTTTTAACTTTACACATCAAATACAACCAATACCACTACGGAGTTTTTGTGTAAGTTGTCTTTCTCTCCCAAAGGTGTTTGAGGACAGGCAAAGTATATTATAGCTGATTTTCATTAAAACTGAATTTGTGCCTCAACCAATCAATAGGGAAAACTGAGTCCATTCTGGCAATAAGACCAAGCTTTGCCCTCAGAAGGAGCTCCTCTCACTTAGATCTCATGCTTCAGCTTTCCTGTGGTCTATTGGACAAGACCTTGCCAGCAGCACTCTTCGAGTGAGGGGGCCATCAACATTACAAATCCCATCCCACTTTTCATAAAAACAAGCTCTGCCTTATATATTATATTTAAAGCTCCCAGTACAACACTTAGGTATTGTGCTGGCTAGTTTTATGTCAACTCAACACAAGTTAAAGTCATCTGAGAGGAGGGAACCTGTGGTGGTGCACGCCTTTAATCCCAGCACTTGGGAGGCAGAAGCAGGCAGATTTCTGAGTTCA
>NW_022196900.1:20478908-20479551 GCF_008632895.1 Mastomys coucha | reverse complement strand
GAGAGAGAGAGAGAGAGAGAGAAAATGCTTCCACAAGATCAGGAGGTGGGCAAGCTTATAGTGCACTTTCTTAATTAGTGACTGATGTGGAAGAACCAAATCCATTGTGGGTGGTGCCACCCCTGGACTGATGATCTTGGTTCTGTAAGAAAGCAGACTGAGCAAGCCAGTAAGCAGCACCCTTCCATGGCCTCCACATTCTTGCCATTTGAGTTCTGGTACTAACTTCCTTTAATGATGGAGTATGATGTGGAAATGTAAGCCAAAAACACTCTTTGGTTCCAACTTGCTTTTGGTCACGGTGTTTCATAACATAATGGGGCCCTAACCAGGACAGACACTAATATCACTAGCTTAATCAGATAGGTAAATATGCCAACTAGATTTTAAACTACTGCTTGGTTCCCCTCTGTTTCCGTGTAGTTAAGGGACTTCCTTCCCCACAGGCCTGTTGTGACTCACGTAAGGTAGGTGCCCCTGGTGTTCACGTTCATCATCAAGTCCACTCTCTTGGTCGGAGTTTCTAACGTGTTGGTCAAGCTAATAGCACTGGCATTGTTCACCAAAATATCAATTCCTGTTTCCAAAGGAAACACTTTCATTTTAATGCAAGTCAGTGTTTTATTTTTATCTCTCTCCCTCT
>NW_022196900.1:20475456-20478871 GCF_008632895.1 Mastomys coucha | reverse complement strand
CCCCCCCCCCCCCGGCATAAACACAGAGCATTTCCTTTGTCTGGCTGAACCCTCAGTTGATTCACAAACACACACACATTCAGACATACCCATATATACATATATAAAGTCATATAGGTCTATAACACACACCCACACACACGGATATAATTAGACTCTATGACTGACCACTATACTGATGCCAGACTCAGTAACTCTCTCCAAACGTCAGCTTCTGATTTTCACTGGCACAGTGGAGACACAGCCAGTTACCAGCGCTTCAAGGAGAACTTCATGGAGGCTGAGTCCTTACAAGTTGTAGCTTCAACCCTTGTGCACTAGTCCTCTCTCACTGGCTCTGGGAACCCGGGCCAAATCCTCTCTAGTACTCCCCAGGCCTAGGACCTGCCCAAGCATACTAGTCTCCCTCTCCACAGAGCTCCTTGAGGGAAGGGCTCCTTTCTGGTCTTAGGAATTGGGGAAAGAGAATGATCTTTAGTTTCAAATCCCAAACAAGACTTTGTTTTAGGTGATTCATACACAGAAACACATACACCCCCCTAAAATAATCCCAATTTCTGTGTACTCTATCTAATTTCTATGTAAATGCGATATATCTTTGTTTGTTTTTTTTTTTTTTGGTTTTTTTCGAGACAGGGTTTCTCTGTGTGGCCTTGGATGTCCTGGAGCTCACTCTGTAGACCAGGCTGGCCTCGAACTCAGAAATCCACCTGCCTCTGCCTCCCAAGTGCTGGGATTAAAGGCATGCGCCACCACGCCCGGCTTAATGCGATATATCTTGTTCTTAGTTATATGCTTAACAAAAATAAGAGTAAATGAAAATATCAGTGAAAATACAGCTCTGCAGAGGGCGCTAACTAGCTCTAGGATGGGGACAACCATTTGTGACTTGCTACTTACCAGTTTGCTTCAGTGAGCTATGACCCCAAACTGTGGGTGACAACAGAGAGGAAGAGACCAGTCACATGACCCTCCCTCCACTGCGTGTTCTCACTGCTCTTTGTACTGATGTCACCTCTAACTGGGCCTAGTTTACATAACATTTATACAGGGATGCAGGGACTGGGGAAAGAGTACCAACAGGACTGGGTACTACCCGTGGTTTCAGGCATCAACTGGAAGTTGTTACATCTATGTTTTATCAATGTTCAATAACTCTTTCAGAATCAAGGGACTACCTCCGAATCTCTCCACAGCTTTGTCCACTGCACTGTTGATTTGCTGTTCGTCTCTCACGTCAACAACACATGGCAAGGCCTTCCCTCCAGCTGCTTCAACTAAAAAGCAAACAAAAAGCATTCAAATATTTAGGATTACACCTTCATTCTGATGCTACGACAGTAAAAAGAAAAGGTTCCAGAGAAATAGAGATAAATTACAAGGTCTTACAACCACAACAGACAGACTGACTAAATATAGCTTCAGACCAGCTGGGGCTCTGCAGGCACCAGGAACGAACACAGTATACATACATAAACACAGGCAAAATGCTAATGTGCACAAAATAAATACATCTAAAACCAATTAGCATGTTCACTTGGTCCTACCTCAGATGTCTCCTCTTCACTTCCAGTCTACCTCCACCTCCCATTCAAGAACAACTCTCCTGAGAAATTAATTTTTTTTTCCAGGGCTGGGAATGGAACCCAGGGCCTTATACCTCCAACTTACAGTCCCAGCCCTAAGATATGATTTAATTAGAATTTGTCATATTGCTCAAGAGAGCTAGAGGTGAAAGATAGTCAGAATTCCCTCTCTCAAGCAACAAAATAAATACTTCTTTAAATGTACAGTTTTTTATTTTTTATTTTGAGACAGGGTCTATGTAATCTTGGTTGGTCTGGTTCTCCCTCTGTAAACCAGGCTAGCCTGAGACTCACAGATATCCACCTGCCCTTGTCTCAAGATTGCTGGAATTAAAAACATGTACTACCATCTATTTAGTTTATTTTAATGTACATGCACATGCCACAACATGCATGTTGACGTTGGAGGACAACTTTCAAAAGCCACTTTTCCCACAGCGTGGGTTTAGGCACCTATTGCAGGTTGTCAGGTATGACAGCAAGATCCTTTCTTTACCTGCTGGGCCATCCCGCCGGCCCTAAATGCAATTATTTTTAGAGTAACTTTCAAATAGCTTACACTAAACTCTATAGTAAATTATGTACTGAAACCGCTGTGAGGCCAGCCCATGCGATGGCAGTCGTCGCACTCACTTTCTTCAGCAGCCGTGTAGATTGTGCCGAGGAGTTTCGGGTGTCTTTGGGTGGTCTTTGCAGCAATGACAATATTTGCTCCATCCTTTGCTGCTTTCAATGCAATTGCTTTGCCAATGCCTCGGCTTGCACCTGTGATAAAAAGCGTGCATCCCGCAAGCTTCCTGAACAGAGCAAAGGCAACCTTATTAGAAACTTCACGTTTTATTTATACCAGCTCATACACATTCTCAGGATTTCCTCTATACCTCCACCCACTATACTGCCACTGTACATGACGGATAAATTATTTATGACAACTGTAGTTGGCCAATCTTACTCAAATACAGAGTAAATCTTAAGGAGAAGGTATGTAAAATAAGGTTTTTTCCATAGAAAAAGTATTAAGAAGGCTGTGTGGTATATAGGATGTATGTATGTGGGGATGTATGGACCTAAGTGGATGCACAGAGAGCAGAGGAGGATTGGAGGTCCCTTCTCCACTCACTTCTCTTATCCAAGCCTCCTGAGACAGGGTCACTAGTAAGCCTGGAGCTAGGCTGTAACCTAGCCTACAGCAAACTAGCTGTCACCTTAAGGATCCTCCTGTTTCTGACCATGACAGTACCAGGGTTATGAGTCAGCATACCCATTTTCAGCTTTTCTTACAGTGGAGCTGGGGATTTAAACTCAAGGTCCTTAAGCTTACTTGGCAAGCACTTTCACCCAGGCACTTAGGACCCAGCCATGAGATTCAGGTTTGTTGCTGTTTGGAGCAGCACGGGCCAGCCTTGATCCCTTTAATCCTCCTGTGCTAGAATTACAGGTACTTACCACCATGTCTGCTAAGGTGTATTTGTGAGTAGCAGACTTACACATAGATTTTTCTTATCCTTTACATTCTATAGTACGTTTCAATTTTTCTATAATACATACATAACACTTGATCTTTTAAAAATTCTCTAAAATTAGTAGCTTAGAGTGGAAAAATACCAAATATGGATCAACTAATGAGTGGATAAATTTAAGTGGTTTACCCTCAAAGTGGAATAGTGCTCAGTAATAAAATGGAATGAATTACTAAGATATACTACAGCATGGGTAAATGGTCTAAGAAAAAGAAAGCAGTCACACAGATCACATTATTAAGACTTGACTACATGGCATGGACAGAACAGTCAAACCTACATAGACTCAAGATCAGCAGCTCCCGGGAG
>NW_022196900.1:20447488-20475238 GCF_008632895.1 Mastomys coucha | reverse complement strand
AAAAAAAAAAAGGAGAAAGGTTCTAAATTGGTGTTGTTGGGTGTGATGACATGTTTTCTGTGTAGGCACAGAGCCAGAAACTGCACAGTCAGTTGTGGCTGACGCTGTACAAACTACATCTCAGTAAAACTGTTAAACAAGCTTAAAGGAACAAGACTAGGGTGACTAGAAAGGGACCTGATTCAAATAGCCTGCGAGCCCTAGATCTCTTTTCATTCTGTGATAGTTGGAATGAAAATGGCCCCATAGGCTCATAGGGATTGGCATTATTGGTAGGTGTGGCCTCATTGGAGAAGGTGTGGCCTTGTTGGAAGAAGTGTGTCACTGTGGGTGGGCTTTGAGGTCTCAGAAGCTCAAGCCAGGCCTAGTGTGTCCCATTCTCTTCCTGTCAATCCAGATGTACAACTCTCAGCTCCTCCTCTGGCACCATGTCTACCTGCACCTGGCCATCCTTCCCACAATGCAATGAACCTCTGAAACTATAAGCCAAGCCCAATCAAATGCTTTCCTTTATAAGAGTTGCCATGGTCATGGTTCCTCTTCACAGCAACAGAAACCCAAACTAACAAACCTTCCAGCTTACCTTTAAATTTTCTACCTACTCTGCTGTTAGGTGATAATAAGGCAGCTGACTCTGTTAACAAACAAACTGAAGGTTCCTGCTGGTCCTGGAGGGCTGCCCTGAAGTAGGGCAGTCAATGTCGGTACAGGCAGAGGTGGTTTTGAAATAAAGGAACAATCATGTCTTAGTTACTTTTCTATTGCTGTGATAAAATACCATGACCAAAGCAACTGATAGAGGATGAAGGGTTTATTTGGTCTTATGGTGCTAGAGGGAGAAACTTCATCACCATCCCAGGAGGGATGGAGGCAGCAGGCAGGCCTGATGAAGAGTACACTGGGAAGTCACATCTTAGCTATAAGCAGGAAGCAGAGAGCTCAAACTGGGACCAGTGGCTTGGCTTTGAGGCTTCACACCTCTTCCAATACAGCTATATATCTTAAACCTACTCAGATAACACCAGCACTGGGGGACTAAGGAGCCAGATATCTGAGCTTATGGGAATGCTGCCATTCAAATCATAAATCACTTTGATGGGAAGAAACCAACATAAGGAAATGGGAAAGAGACAGAAAGGTGATTTTTAGTAAAATATAGTAAACATACAAAGAGCATGTAAAATGAGCACACGGCCTGGCTAAAAACAATGGTGTGCTTACTATCCAAGCCAAGAAAGAGAGTAGTGCCAATACTCCAGAAGCTGCCAGCCCACCTCTCTCTCTGTTAAGTCTCTGTTATGGTTTGAAAATAAAATGTCCTCTACAGCCTTACTTTTTTTTTTTTTCTTGGTTTTTTGAGACAGGGTTTCTCTGTCTAGCCCTGGCTGTCCTGGAACTCACTTTATAGACCAGGCTGGCCTCAAACTCAGAAGTCCACCTGCCTCTGCCTCCCAAGTGCTGGGATTAAAGGCGTGCACCACCACCGCCCAGCACAGTCTTACATTTTTAACACTTGTTCCTAACTGTGGAGTTTTTTGGGGGTGCTCCTTTAGGAGGGGACTGGCTGGAGGAAGGTCACTGGGGACAGGCCCTTGAAGGTTATACCTGGCTCCACTTCCTGCCCCTTTCTCTACCTTTTGTTCCACTATAATACAGAGCCTCCACATGTCCCTGCTGTCCCCCAACCCCCATGATGGACTGAGACTCTCTGAAATTATGAGTCAAAATAAACCTTCCATTCCCTTGTTTCTGAGAGGTATTTTGGTCATGGCAATCCAAGAATAACTAAAACATTCCCTATTTTACATGCTTCCTTCCCCCACCCCACAAAGTAAAAAGGATTCTAAATACTATCAGTCATTCTTTTTAAATTACCGATAATATCTATACATTTATGTCTAACCAAGGGTCAGCCAATTGCAGGCCACAAGTCAAGTCCAAATTATTACCTATGACTGTACAGGGAGGGCCTAGAGCTAAGAATGACCTTTATAAATGAATATTATTTGTAACCAATTTAATGACAGAAAACACTAATCCTAAACCCCAGTGTGTGGTACTCTGTTATAATAATCTAGAAAGTTATATCACTCTAGCATCCCCTCAAAACTTCTCATTAGATATTATCCTACAAAAATCATGCCCAATTATTTTGAATACCCACAACAAAGATATTATGGAGGTTGACTTTTATGTCTTTTACATAAGTGTGTCCATCTCCAATGTTGCCTTTTGGTTCACAAAACCAAGTCTTTACTAGCTGGCCTTTTACAGAAAAATCCTGTCTAACTATGTACTGAACAATGTACTATTTAGGTTTTTTGCCTAGTTTTGAACTCTACATAATAGATTCATAAAGTATGTGATTCTATTGAGAGTTATCCACAGTGATTCAAGTAATTATTCTTATTTTTCATCAATCCATGAAATTTGACACATGAATGTATTGTAAGTTATCCATCCTACTGTTTATGAGGAGAGGAGCTACAAGAGTTGCCTAGCCCATCTCTCAATCACTCATGCCAGGGTTTCTATAGAACACACACCACCAGTGAAACTGCTCCATATGCATTGGTTTCTGGTCTCATTAGTCTGGTACATACCTTTTAAGAGCAATGTAGGGATACACAGACACATGGAAACAGCTATGCACACACAAAATAAAATTTAAAATGATTTAAATCAGTGAAGAGTTTATTTGGGCTCCCAGTTTGAGGGGATTCATGGCAAGGAAGGCATGGTGATGGGAAAGTAAGGCAGCTGATCACAGTGTGACTGCACACAGTATGGCTGCAGTCAAAGAGCTATCAGAGACAAACACTGCTGCCAATTTGCTTGACTCTTCCTTTCCCTTTTTTGCTTAGTTCAGGCCCCAGCCTGTGCTATGGTACCTCTTCTGTACTGAGGGTGGGTCTTCCATGTGCAGTTACACCCCTTCAGGCACACCCAGGGCAGTGATTCCAGGTGATTCTAAGTCCAATTGAAATGGGGGAGGGGTGCACACAGCTTAGTGGCAGTGATTGCCTCAGATACATAGGATCCCATATTCACCCTCCACCATCAGAAAGGGGAGGGGTGGCCGGGCGGTGGCGGTGCACACCTTTAATCCCAGCAGTTGGGAGGCAGAGGCAGGCAGATTTCTGAGTTTGAGGCCAGCCTGATCTACAGACTGAGTTCCAGGACAACCAGAGCCAGGACTACACAGAGAAACCCTGTCTCGAAAAATCAAAAAAAAAAAAAAAAGTGGAGGGGTATGCTGGTGATATGTCTCTTCCTTCACACATCAACCACCAGAGCTTTTATGACACTGTTATGCATCAATGAAAATCTCAAAGATGACCACAAATTCTGGAACACTCCTATCAAGGAAAGGAGCATATTTTTTCCTTCTTGGATTCTGGCTTGTCTAGTTTTGTTGAACAAAAGACTGGAATAGAAGTGTCATCCAATTCTTAAAGACTTTCAAGCCATAAGACATAGCGTAGACGGATGTGCTGGCTGGTTTTATGCCAACTAGACATCAGGTACAGTCAGTTAGGAAGAGGAAACCCCAGTTGAGAAAGTGCCCTCTCTTTCTCAATACTGCTTCTGGGCTGGTGGTCTACAGTGCTATAAGAAAGCATGGTGAGCAAGCCATTTAGAACAAGCCAGACAACAGCACTCTTCCATGGCTTCTGCTCCCGTTCCTGCCTCAGTTTCTGCTTGACTCCCCTCAGTGATGGACTGTGCTCTGGAGCTAGAAGCTGACATAAACACCTTTTACTCCCGCAGCTGACTTTATCACAGAAATAGGAACTTTAACTATGACAATGGTCGCTACCAGCTCTGAGAAGCCAGATACTCGACTGCAAAGTGACAGCATGGCTAAATTATAAGGCCTGTGTATGGCATGCCACGTGGTGAGAAGTGTGTTCATACATTTGACCCCAACATAATGTACATGAGGTAGAAAACTCCAAGCATACCAAAGAATTGTGAATAATAAGATGTTTTAACCCAGTAAACTTGGGGTAGTTTATTAGACAACAATAGGTAAATGAAGCATACACCCAAGTCCAATTTTGCCAAGCAATGCCAGAAGTTACTTTAGCTTTTTAGGCAAAAAACTGTATCATCCACATATGATGACAGCATCCTTTATTTCAGTCCAGTTCACAGACTTTCCCCTTCCATACACTTAATTTACTTTAGCCAGACAAAGTGTTCCCAGATAGAATACTGAAATACAAGAGTATAAGTCAATCAAAGGTTGTCAGACAAGGGGCTGACTGCCTTTAATCCCAGTATTTGAGAAGCAGAGGAAGGTAGACCTCTGTAAATTCCAGACCAGCCTGGTCTATATAGCAAGTTCCAAGCCAGGCAGAGCTACACTGTGAGACCTTGTCTCAAAAATAGATAATTTTAAAGTCTAAATTAAAAGGGGGTATATGTAAATAGTATAGGGCATGCTTTAGCATGTATGAAGCCCTAGGTGTCTGATACTTAGTACCATACAGGAAACAATAAGCCAGCTAGTTAAGTCATGTGGCAATAGAAACCCCATGATGGTGTGGTTACACACCTGGAATCCTAGCTCTCAGAAAGCTAAGGCAGAGTTAACAAAAATTCAAGGCCAGCATAGGATATACAGTAAGTTCCAAGCTAGGTTGGAGACTCCACCTGAAAGAAAGAGAGAAGAAGAAGGGAGAGAGATGGGGAGGCATGAGGGCAGGAAAAGGAAAGAAAGAGATAAATCCCAACCACTGAGATTTCAGATAATAAAATCTAGACACTAACAGAGGCATGGATCCTCTAAATGAAGACAAGGACCCAAGAACCGGTTTGGAGAATATAAAAAGAATGTCTCATGTCAAAAATAAGAACAAAGATCCTGTCTGTTCTGTTAATAAGACAGAACAACAAGGGATAGATATATACAGGCCTGGGGAAATGACTCAGTCAGTGAAGAGCGTCCAGATCTGAATTCCATACCTTACATGTACATACAAAGCTAGCTGAGGTAGTGCACACTGTAAGAGAAATCTTTGTGAGTTCAAAGCCAGTCTAGGGGCTGGTGAGATGGCTCAGCGGGTAAGAGCACTGACTGCTCTTCCGAAGGTCCTGAGTTCGGATCCCAGCATCCACATGGTGGCACACAACTACCTATAATGAGATCTGACACCCTCTTCTGGTGCTGTCTGAAGAGAGCTACAGTGAATTACGCCGGGGCAAGAGGGGCCGGAACAAGCAGGGCCAGCAGAGGTCCTGAGTTCAATTCTCAGCAGTCACACACATGATGGCTCACAGCCATCTGTACAGCTACAGTGTACTCATACACATAAACTAAATAAAATAAATATTTTTAAAAAAAAAAAGCCAGTCTACATATTGAGTCCCAGGCTAGCCAGGACTATACAGGGAGACCCTGAATCATAAAAAGTATTGCTGGGCAGTGGTGGCGCACGCCTTTAATCCCAGCACTTGGGAGGCAGAGGCAGGTGGATTTCTGAGTTCGAGGCCAGCCTGGTCTACAGAGTGAGTTCCAAGACAGCAAAGACTACTCAGAGACACCCTGTCTCAAAACAAACAAACAAACAAAAAATATGTATGTGCATATATTTATAAATATACGTGTGTGTGTATGTGTGTGTGTGTGTGTATTAAAGAGATGTTTAGAAGCCAGAGAGATGGTTCAGAGGTTAAGAGAGCTCTGTGCTCTTGCAGAGGACCAGAGTTCAATACTGAGCACCCACACCAGGCAGCTCGTAATCGGCTATTATTCTAGCTCCAGGGGACCTGACACCCTCTTATAGCCTCCACAGCACTGAATACTCATGATACAAAACCATGAAAATAAAATAAAAAACCCCACAAATACAGAGATGTTTAATGTTAAGTAGTCACATGAAAATGTCTGCCAACTATTGACTTGCAGGACTTGTTCCTTTGCCTGGTATGCAGCTGGACTGAATCCCAGTAGGATAAAGGGCATATTCTTTCTCACCAAGCATCCAGGGCATTGGAAGCAGGAAAGACAAAGGCAGCCAGATCTGTCTTACTAAGAAGGTCTTTAACATGAGGATCAGAATGCCAATAGGAAGGACGTTCTTCTCAATGCCATTAGTAGGTAACCAAAACTCACATATACAGACACAACCCATACTATGACTTACTAAGAGCCTCTCCAAATAGAGTAAATGTGATGAAAAGATTAACTACTTAAAAAGGCAATTAAAAATATATACAAGCAAGTCTCAAGCTCTAAAGTTTCAAAAACTAAATACTCAAGAACAGACAAGATTCTGAAACATAATCTAAACAGAGAGAATTGGCTTTTCTAGATTTTAAAGGTTTGTAAAGCTAGAATAATTTAAATTATTTCATTCTGATACATAAGTAGACAGACTAGGTAACATAAGACAGAGTCTAGAAACAGATCCCTATGCACACAAAAATCTTCATTTATGATAGTGGTACAGATAAAAAAAATTAATAATTAGGTCAACGAGGCTGCAAGGGTGGGGAAGCCATCTGAACAAAATGAAGTGGGCTTCCTAATTTACTTCCTAGGCCACAGTGAATCTCAGGTGGATGGGAAAGGTGAATATAGTACATATGTATCTATGTTCACCATAAAATATGAAATATTTATTGAAAGTATAAAAGTAAAGGTTGGGGATGGGTAGCTTGGGAGAACTTGTCTAAAGCATGTGAATCCCTGAGTTCTAGCTCCAGCATCACAAAATAAGTAAATCAGACAATGTAAGATTGTAAGATATCAGAATACCACCTAAAATAAAAGATCTTAGTGTGGTCTTACAGGCTTGTCACAAAAACAAACCAGCCTTAAAAGGACAGGGTGATGATTCTGACTTTGACGTAGCATATTTATTCGTGTTCAATAAGAACCATAGTCAAAGCCAAATGCTATAAGAAAACAAAAACAAAAACAAAAAAACTTGTGAAACATGATAAAGGATAAGATCTCTCAAATAAATACACAAGTTCTCAGAGACCAGTCAAAAATCTTGGTGGTGCTAGCTCTATCGGGGCCAAGAGACTGAAAAGGTGCTCGAACATGCACAAGGCCCTGGATTCTGTCCCAGGTCTCACAACACAATGACACCTCACTGGTTAAACCAGGTCAGTAAAAAGAAACAGAAATGGCTTTAAACCACACGTTCTCAGTCTCTGCAGAGCTGACCCTCTGGACTAGACAGTTCCACTATCAGGGGCTGTTTACTGCTTGTAAGTAGTTTACATCCATCTAGGGGCTCTGCCACTTAGCATCCCCTTTCAGCTGTGACCTCAGTCTTCTCAGATATTGCCAAATGTCTCCTGAAGGCCAAACTGTCTCACCTTTGCTAGTGAAAAAGTAATACAAATTTTAACTATAATGAAGAACCCCACCCACTGCCACTGGATGTGTTCCCAAATACTTTATTTACTCAGTCTATATTAGTCTGAACTATTTTTAATCACTCTAGTTTTATAAACTAATTTAATATCTGGAAAAGCCAGTTCACCTCATTTTTTTTCCTTTCTGGCTATTCTAGGGTCTTTAGTTTTTCAAACTTCAGAACCTGAGACTGGCTAGCTTGGGTTCAGTACTCTCAATCATACTTTTGACAGTACAATTCTTTTGGTGGTGAATACCTGTCTGTCTTGCAATATCAAACTTTTAAAAAAATATATCCCCTTGGTTCTAGCAATTTCACTTTCAAGAATTTATCCTAGATGGTACATTCATTCACCTATGTGTAAACAGACACAAAGAGGGATAAGAAAGCCAGGCATGGTGGCACTGACTTTTAATCCCAGCACCTGGGAGGCAAAGGCAGGCAAATGTCTGTGAGTTCAAGGCTAGCCTGGTCTATATAATAAGTTCAAAGACATCCAGGTTTATATTCAATTCAAACCAAACCAAAACAAAAGAATAATAATGGAAGCAAAGATGGAATAAAAACATCACCAACAAAAAGAGAGCAAACAGCTGAAAATGATTTCATATCCAGCATTAGGGAACAGGTTAAGTACATGATGGTCTTCAATAATAATTTGCAACCATTAAAGAGGACAAGGAGAAGCTCATGCCTTTAATTCCAGCTCTGGGGAGGCAGAAGCAGGAGGAACTCCCTGAGTTCAAGACCAGTCTGGTCTACAGAGAGAGTTCCAGGATAGCTAGGGCACAGACAAACCTTGTCTAAAAACAACAACAAAAAACCAAGAGGACAAGGACAAGCTGCATGTACTAGAAACCTAAGTACATCCCAAGGCATGTCAGGTAAAAACAGCAAGCCTAAAATGGAGTTTGCTACTATTTTCTAAAAAGAAGGTGTCCCTGTAAGATGTACAAGATATATTTATAAGTGCAAAGCATACAAACAGAAAGAAACTGGAGTTTTAAAGAGACTTAAGCCCTTTTGATCTATTTAAGTATTCTAGCTGCCTGTAAATGTCAAACTAATTACAGAATGGACTTAACTTGTCACTCCACTTAAGATACTCAAACTTTATAGAACATCATGGACCTACCTGAGTTTAGCAGGAACTAAGGGCAAAAAGAAATGGGAAGAACATTGTTTAATGGGTATTTGTTTTGATTTTGTAAAGTCCTGGTGACTGGCTGCACAATCGTGTTAATATATAAGTGGGCTTGGGGGAGGGGGAGTGTAGAGAAGGTTCTTACCCTGTAGCTTTTGCTAACTTAACACACTCACTATGTAGACCAGAATAGCCTTGAACTCCATAGATCCTTCTCACCCTGCCTCTGGAATTAAAAGTGTGTTGAATTTAAAAGCAGGTGCCACCGCACCTGGCTAGGCTGGGGTAAATACACTTCATTTTTAAGTTAAATAAATAAATAAATAAATAAATAAATAAACCCCTTCCCAGAAATATTCGTATTGTAACATTTTAACTCGCTATTAACTTGAAAAGCATTTTCAAAACACCATTCTTTTATTAGTTTGTATGCTGTTTTTATCAAGCATACAAACAAAAAATCTGAAGTCACTGTCCCAAGCGACCTTTCGCCTAGAAGCTGAAAACAACATCCTCACCAGGCCAAGCTAAAGACAAGGAGGGACCACACTGGGGCGTCGGGGACACCTACCCTCACGACCTTTCCCTGTGGGGTATCTGACACTGCTTCTCCCAGTAGTGCACAACTTCTGAGTCTCTGTACTACACAACTTTGGGTTTCCGTGCACACGCAGGTCCCAGTGACTCTATCTTTCCGGCTAACCAGAGTTCCGGAGCGCGCGGCTGCTTCAGCGAGCCCCGCCTCGCCCTCTGGGTAGCGCGGACGACCTGTCGACTCACCCCATCCCCGTCCTCTTACCCGGTGTTGGGCAGCATGACCTTCGCGGTTCAGAGAACTTGGTGACAGTGGAAGAGCAGCAAGCTGTGAGTGACAGGCGAACCTTCCCTCCACATTTAGCCGCGCCCCCGGCCCCGCCCCGAGACCCGCTCGGGAACTGGCCCTCCTACAAGACCGAGATCCTACAAGACGGTGTGCGCCTGCGCACATCGGGCGCTGGGCGGGTCTTCCCGCAGTTCTACAAACGGCACCCAGGAAACCAACTCTCTGCGCAGGCGCTTTGGAAGACACCTCCGCCCCGCCCCTTTCCTGGTCTGTAGGTGACAATCAGTCTCTTCTGTGGGCTACTGGCGTGTCCGGAGCATCAGTACTACGTAGGCTTTTCCTCGCTAGCCTAGGTTCGGCGCGTCGACGGCTCCCGGCCAGCAGGATGGCAGATTGAGGGGCGCTCCGGAGACTGACTTGAGGATGCTGAGCGTCGTTTTTCCCTGGCTGTACCCGCCCGAGCCAAAGCGCTCTCTCCGAAGAACTCTTGTAGACATCTGAAAAATGCTTTTGCAGAAGCCGGTCAGCGTCGCATCTTCGCTACCAGTGAATCTAAACTTAGCCTGACCTCCAGAATCTGGTGACAGTCACAAGCTTGTGGAAGAGATCTTTACAAAGGTGTCCCGCGAGCGTTCCTCGTATGATCTGGGCCACAGAAATCAAGTTTGGAGAAGGAATCCTCAGTCCTGGAATGAATGCCTAAAGGAGGTCGATTCTGGGATTCAGTTTCATTCTTGGAGTTATACCTAACTGAGCTACCCAGGAAACGAAATTGTTTTGTATTTTGTAGCGGTAGAAAAATATGCTAAAGAGGTTGTTATCTAAAGCTTAGTTCAGAAAAACAACTTAAGACAGCCATGTACTCTCCTATTTGTCAAAACCTGGATTTTTTGGAAGAGCAACCAGTGCTCTTGAAGAGACATGAGAAATCCTACACTCTCCTGACCCTGCGCGGAACCAGAGCAGTTAGTACTCCCTCCCCCTGACAATACCCCCCAACTCCCCACCCCACCCCCGGGCGTGCAAATGCCAGCCTTGGGAACAGACGAAAAGCAGCACACCCTAGCCTTCACATCACTGAAACTCACATCCCTTTTGATTAGCAACCACCATTTCTCTAGTGCAGATTGCCCCTACCATTGAAGGAAGCAGAAACCAATACCCTTGAAATGATAACCAGCCCACTCTATGAAAAAGAGACAAGTGTTCCCAGACAGCTGCGGCCAGTTGTAAAAATACACCAGCTTCTGATAGCACACGTTACTTCCCCCAGGTCAGAAAGGTCCCTTTCCAGCTGCATGGTTCTGTCCCGCTGTCTGAACAAACGTTATCAGGTTTGAAGGACAGCATTCCTTTACCCTCTCATGTAATGCCAAGACTTAAAATCCCTACTTGTGTTTTTTTCCTTTATAAACCCCCTTCACTAAGACCTGGGGGTTCACTCTCTTTCCCATTCCATCAGGAAGGTTGGTGGCCCAAGCTGGAGCTTGAATAAAGACCCTCATGTAATTATAGTGGGTTATGATTCCTGGTGGTCTCTTTGGGGTTTTTACAATCTGGGCACAACACTCTTAACCACTCTTAGCCCTAAATTAAATCTTCAGATTAAAAATTTATTAATTATTTTTAACCTGTGGCTGTCAAATCATTATTATTACTAACTGTGGCTGTCTACTCTTTTATCACCTTGACCGTCATCTATTGACACATGAGTTTGTGACCTATGATAATAATTCTTTTCTTTTTTCTTTCAAATATTTATTTATTTATTATTTATTTTATGTATGTGAGCACACTGTAGCTGTACAGATAGATGGTTGTGAGTCTTCATGTGGTTGTTGGGAATTGAAATTTTAGAATCTCTGCTCACTCCAGTCATCCCCACTTGCTCAATCCCTGCTTGCTTTGGCCCAAAGATTGATTTATTATACATAAGTACACTGTAGCTGGCTTTTGACGCACCAGAAGAGGGCGTCAGATCTCATTACAGGTGATTGTGAGCCACCATGTGGTTGCTGGGATTTGAACTCAGGACCCTCGAAAGAGCAGTCAGTGCTCTTACCAGCTGAGCCATCTCGCCAGCCCATGATAATGATTCTTGATGATTCTAGAAGAATGTACTTATTCAACAAATTAGTACCTCTTAAGTAAAAAACACAGCAGGTAGAAAAGCACAAAATCTCTGTCCTTACATAGGAGATGTGAGTAGCCAGTTTGTGTTTGTAAATTCCAGATGTTTCAGAAAGCTATAGACAGTTGAAATGCTCCATTAGCCCTTGGCTGCTTTTATTGAACGGTCTGTATACTTGTCTGGTAACAGTGAATTCTTGGCAGTGAGATGGCACCTTTTCCATGCGTCTAAAGTGTTCCTTACTCTTGAAAAGTTTAATGTTCTGGGACTCTCAGATTCCTTTTTCTCCAATAATGTTGCTTTTACTTTCATATGTTACAAAAGGGAGGAGGGAGAGAGACAGAGTTCAGCTAAGATGCAAACTAAAAGAAAAAAAAGTTGTGAATTTTTCAGTCATAGAATGTATTTTGTAAATTCAACACTTAGACTTAAGTTATTTGGCAGGGGTTCATTTGTGGAAAGTAAGTTTATTCCTAAATTATTAGTGGTATTTTTTCTAAGCAAATTTAAATTGAATCATCATCATTATCAATGTTTGTGAGTGCTTTACCTGCTTTTTTGCATGTTTGTACACCTCCTGCATACACTGCCCAAAGAGGCCAGCAGAGGGTGCCATGTCCCCTGGATCTGCAGTTATAAGCGGTTAAGATGTCTTGTGGGTTTTGAGAATAACACCTTGGATCTTTTGGAAGAGAAGCCAGTGCTCTTAACCACGGAACCATCTCTCTAGCCCTAAATTAAATCTTCAAATTAAAAATAAATAAATAAGCAAATAAGTGACTCGGCTGAAGAGAAGGCTGTGTGGTTAAGAGTGAGTACTGCTCTCCTCGAGGACCTGGGTTTGGATCCCAGCACTCCTGTCAGGTGGCTTACAACCATCTGTAACTACAGCTCCAGGAGACCATGAGGCCTTCTGTCCTCTACAGGCACCCACACATGGGTGTACACACACACACACATGCATAAAAATAAATAGCCAGGCATGGAGACACACACTTTTGATCCCTGCACTCTGGAGACAGAGGCAGGTGGCACCACATAGTGAAATCCTGTCTCAAAGAAATTAAATAAATAGTGAGCTATTAAATCTTTTGACTGATGTTAAATATTGTGACTGGTATTAAAGTGTGATTTGGAGTTATTCACAACCTTCCACAGCAGTGACTAATGTAACCTACAAGTCAGCCGTGGTGGCCCGTGCCGCTACCTAGCCTTCAGGAGGTGAAGTAAGACCCTGAGGTAAGGCTGCATAGTAAGACCCTATCTCAAAACAAACAAAAAGCAAGGCCAGAGGCTGGGAGTGGGGAAGGAAGAAGAGGCCATATTAATAGTAGGTATGGGTTTACAACGTGAATAATTTGGTTTAGACTTTAGGATTCCTTCTAGCTGCAGTATGAATAATAGCTTTGAAGAAGATGGAGGCCCAGAAGCCTATGATAATGTCAGGAATAAGAAAAAATGTTAGATGATGTGACCCAAAGCAGTAATGGTGGGAATGGAAAGATTTTAAGAAATAAAACCAGCCAGGTGTAACTAATGATATACATGGAGAGAAAAAGAGAAGATGGTGTCAAAGATGACTGCCAAATTTCTGTTATTATTTCCTGGGACTATAGCGGTACCATAAACAAGACTGGAAATATAAAACAGGAGCTTGTTCTATGGCCAGGCACTCTCAGTGATGCATCAGCAAAAGTTAGACAACTTCTGTATTACTATTGTGATTTGAACAAAGTTACCCCTCCCTCATGACTAACTGTGTTTGAGCCAGTCGGTGGTTCTGTGTGGGGAGGTTGTGGAACCTTTAGAAAGTGGGCCCTCCCTGAAGAGGTGAGTCACTGGGTACTACTAGTCTTGAGAATTATGTGCTGACTCCACTTCTCTCCTAGAGCCCCTGTTCCTGACTGTCCAGATGGTGTGACCATGCTTCCCTCTACTCCAGCTGGGAGCTTCTCCAAGACCACCTCTAGGTTGCGTAGGTCAGGTGTTTTGTCCTAGGAACAAGAAGAGCAACTGCCATACTTCCTTAGCAGAGCCATGGCTGCCTCCACTTCTTTCCTCTCTTTCCTCTTTCCTGTAGGCTGGGACGTGGATATGGACCTTAGCTAGATTCAGGCAAATGAAATTAGAACCCGCAGGCAGGATTGTGGTTCTGACTCGAGCACACGTCACAGTCACCTGGAGATCTTATGAAAACAGAGCTGGCACACGACAGAGGTTCCTCAAAAACGTAAAGATAAAACAGATGTATGATTCACCTCTAACTCCAGCAAACTAAAGAGAGGCTTACACACCTGCATTGGTAGCAGCATTATTTAGAATAACACAAAAGGTTAAAAGTGCTTGTTCTTTGGTGGGAATGGTAAGCTGAATGTAGCATGTGCATATCATGTAATAGCAGTCTGTTTGTTTGTTTGAAACAGGGTCTTTCTATGTAGTCCTAGCATCCTGGAATTTACTATGTAGACCAGGCTGGCCTCAAACTCACAGTGATCCTGCTGCCTCTTGTCTCCCAATTCTGGGATTCAAGGCATGCACCACCACTCCCTGTGGGGAATCATGGAGTTGGCCTGGTCTAGCTGCCTTGAGAGGCATTGTAGGAGTTTTTAGGTTAGGTGCATGGCCGCTGGGGCACCATGTGACTTCATACTCTGCAGGCAATGAAGCCTTTGGACCAATTTGTGTTTCTCTGTTTGTTCCCTTAGTAGCCAAGGATGCGTGGAAGCCTGACAGGACAATTGGTCTTGAACATTAATCTTGTGTACCCTGCGTAGCTTGCAAACATCATTGTATCCTGCAAACCACAACTGTATTGATCCTGGCAATTGCCATTATTTTCTGTTTCTGATAAGGGTATAAAAAATCTTACTGCTCTCAATAAACTTCTTACAGCCTCAGTCTTGCTGTGGCCCCTCCAACCTGAGCCTGGCTTAGTTTCTTGCTGGCCATGTCAGGTGACCATGGCCAGGTAAGTGAACATGGGTGTTCACAACTCCCAGCCATACCACTCAGTTGTAAGCAGCAAGGACATGCTAACACATGCTGCAACAGAGATGAACTTGAAAACCTTAATAAGGCCACCATCAGGAACAAGCACTATGTAACTACAGTTATATGAGACATGTAAAGTAGTTACATTCAGACAGGAAACAGGTGGTTTTTGCCCAGCACTGGTGAGAGGGGAAAGGAGGAATTATTGCTTAATGGATACAGAATTTGAGTTTTAGAAGTTTTGCTTTTTTAAATACTATAAATGGATAAATGATGTACTTGCCATCATTCAGCCATGAACTTAATAGTGGTCAAGGTAGAGCACTGGGCATGAGGCTCAGAACTAGAGCCATTCTAGGACGTATACCACCCTGAGTTTAATTCCCAGCACTGTTTAAAAATTGATTTTTAAAATACATTTTGTCACTATTAAAAGAATAAAGCAATTTTTGAAGTGTTTTGCTTGCATGGTCATAATGTCCCCCATGCATGCATTTCCCTCAGAGGCCCAAAGAGGGCTTCAGATTCCCAGAACTGGAGTTAGAAAGATAGCATGTGGGTTCTGGGAATTGAATCCTAGTCCTCTGTAAGAGCAGCCAGTGCACTTAACCGCAGAGTTGGCTCTCCAGCCTCCCCAAAATAAAATAATTAGGAGAAGGAAGAGGAGGAAAAGGAGAAGGGGAAGGGAGAGAAAGAGGAGGAGGAGGAGGAGGAGGAGGAGGAGGAGGAGGAGGAGGAGCAGCAGCAGCAGCAGCAGCAGCAGCAGCAAGCCATCCACAGTGATCCATCTATAATCCCAGCCTCTTGGAAAGCTGAGAGAAGATTTACAAGACCAAAGCCCACCTGGGCTACACAGGGAGCTCAAGGGCAGCACCGGGCAACTAAGTAGAGCTACACGGCATGTCCCCAAACACGACAAAAGCATATAATGTACAACATCACACATGAACAGTAATGTAAACCGTGGACTCGGCAGCTATGGCAGTGTTGCCTCACTAATTGTATCAACTCTGACACACCAGTTTGGGGGTGTACACAGGTCAGTGAATGACGAATCTCCATTGTCCACTTAACTGACTTCAAAATCACCATGGAAAAGCATCTCTGAACATGCCTGTGGGGTGTTCACAGGAACGGTTAACTGAGGAAGCAGAGCTCACACTGATTGGATGGCCCGATTTTACGGACTGGACTCTCAGGCTGAATCAAAAGAAGAAAATTATGCGAATGGCATCACTCATTCCTCTTCCTGGCTTTACATGCAGTGTAACCAGCTGCCTTCATCACGGACACGGACTGTGAGCCAAAATAAACCCTTCCTCACATGTTTCTGTCAGACATTTTGTCCCAGCGACAAAGTATTAGCACAAGAGGAAATCCGTCCTTTCTGCTCAGCTTTTTGATGAACATTAAACTGCTCTAAAGATGTCTGTTCTGTTAAATAACAGCAACGGAAACTAATATGTGGGCCTGGAGAGATAGCTCAGCAGTTAAGAGCACTGACTGCTCTTCCAAAGGTCCTGAGTTCAAATCCCAACAACTATGTGGTGACTCACAACCATCTGTAATGGGATCTGACGCCCTGTTTGGTGCGTCTGAAGACAGCTACAGTGTACTTACATATATAAAATAAATAAATCTTAAAAACAAAACTAATGTAGTACTAGCATAAAAGAAGCATGTAGACCAGTGTGCTGGAATTAAGAGCCTAGAAATAAACCCATGTGTTGGCAATTGCTTTCATCAAGTATACAGACATCATTCAGTTTGGGCCAAAACATACTGTATTACAAGGATGTTAAGATAACCAGAAATCTGCATGTATAAAAATAGATCCCACCCTTACACTCCATAGGGAAAAAAAAAATCAGTGGACAATCGATCAAATCCCTAAACATAAGAACTAGATCTAGCCCGGCAGTGGTAGCACACGCCTTTAATCCCAGCACTTCAGAGGCAGAGGCAGGCAGATTTCTGAGTTCGAAGCCAGCCTGGTCTACAGAGTTTGTTCCAGGACAGCCAGGGCTACACAGAAAAACCCTGTCTTGAAAAACAAAAACAAAAACAAAAACAAACAAACAAACAAAAAAGTATTGGGGTCTAGCAGATTTGAACTTCTTAGGCAGAGGGGCCTCTAGTTATAGGACTGTCAACCTGCTCGCCGCCCCTTACCTGGTACTCAGTAAACCTATTTTCTCCCTACCAAGTGCTCCCCCCTAATTTTCATGTGTGTGTGTGTGTGTATGTGTGTGTGTGTATGTGTGTGTGTGTGTGTATGTGTGTGGTATGTTCTTATGTGTGGGGATATAATTATGTAGTGCACATGTGTTTGCATCCATCTGGGGGCTAGAGGTTGCTGCCTTGAGCTCAAACCCAGAGCTCACCAGAAGATATGGCTAGTCTTACTAGCCAGTTTGCCTGGGAAACGAAGGCTGAAATTACAGGCAGGTAGGTGCCGTGCCTGCCTGAGGCCTCTGAGCAACTTTTTCAGCCACTCTCAAAATATTTGGTGCTTCAAAAGATGCTATCAAGGAATGGAAAGACAGCTGGGCATGGCGGTACACAGCTGTACTTTGAACACTAGGGAAGAGGAGGTAGGTGGATCAGGAACTAGGGTCATTCTTGACTTCACAATGAGCTTGGGACTAGCCTGGTTACATGAGACCACCGTCTAGAAAAGAAGAAAAATGAATTGGAAGAGCAATCTATAGAGTACCTAACCAGATTTAACATCTTTAACATGACAAAGAACTAGTATTTAGCATTTATGAAAAACTCACAACATAGCAAGAAAGATAACTAATTGGCCGGAGTTTAAAATGGACAAAGTGGGCCACCAAAATGACTCCGTGGGTAAAGGCGCTTGCTACCAAACCTGATAACCTAAGTTTAAATGCACCTGGCAGAAGAGGAAAACCCGGCTTCTCCAAGTTGTAGCTACTGTGGCACACAGGTACATAGATGTAGTTTTAAAAAGTGATCAAAGAAGGGCTGGAGACATGCCTCCGTGGTTAGAACACTGGTTGCTCTTCCAGAGGCCTCAGATTCATTCCCAGCACCCATATGGCAGCTTACAATTGTCTAGACTGCCTGTTTCAGAGCATCCAGGGTCCTCTTCTGGCTCTGTGAGTGATGCATGCATTTGTGCACAGACATACACGCAGACAAAACACACATACACATAAAAAATAAAGCTAAAATTTTAAGTTGAAAAAAAACCAAACAACAACAGCAATAACAACAACAAAAAACAAAGATCTAGAAACACTTGGAGGCTGAGGCAGGAGGATCGTTTGAGACCAAAAGTATGATTTCAGACCAAATAACTCAGGAACACTCCATCTCCAAAAACAAAAGCAAAAAACCCCATAGGATCTGAATAGAAAATTCTTCCCTAAAGACATGCTAACAGGCAACAAACAGAAAGAGAAACAAGCAGAAAGAGAAATACATAGCAGCATTAATGCAACCAAATACCGCGAGATTACATCACTTGGTAGCCACAGGATGGCTAAAATCTAAAGAATAGAAAATAACCAGTGTTCAGAGGATGGAAAAATTGGAACCGTCAGACATTGCAGCAAGGAGTGTAAAACTGCGCAAGAAGCATTAGGAAGCAGTTTCACAATCTCAAATAACCTTACTAGACGTCCACGCAGACACCAAAGAGACATGAAGCCAAACAGTCAAAACTACCACCAGGTGGCGATGTTACTTTAAAATTCAATTCTGTCCACCAGGAAACTGTTAGCCTCTTAATACACAACTATAATTTGAGTTAAGGCAAAAATACGAGATTCCCTACAGAACTGCCATCAAGAAGTAAGAATACGTATAAATCAAAAGAAACCTTTAAAGAAAACTGTTTTGTACCGGTCGTGGTGGCGCTTGCCTTTAATCCCAGTGCTTGGGCGACAGAGGCAGGCGGATTTCTGAGTTCGAGGCCAGCCTGGTCTACAGAGTGAGTTCCAGGACAGCCAGGGCTACACAGAGAAACCCTGTCTCGAAAAACCTAAAAACAAAAACAAAAAAACAAAAAACAAAAAAACTGTTTTGAGAGAACAAAATGTTATATACAATTTAAATTCCTAAAAGAAATGTATTGACCTGGAGTGCTCAACGTTCCTGCTTCTCCCTCTCAAGAGCTAAGATTACAGACACTGCACCTAGATTGTCTTTAAACATTCCTCCATCTGGTAGCTAACAACCACGTGTAACTCCAGATCCCCCTCTAAAGCCCTCCTTTTCTGGACTCCATGGGTACCTTCATGTGCTTACACACACATATGTAATTTAAAATTGTTTTGAAATTTTTTAAAATTTAAATTACATTTTTAATTAAAAATAAATCTTTTAAAAAGAAAAAAAAACAATTGTACATTATGACCAAGAGCATATATTTTTGGTGACTTTAGGACAGTCAAGGGTTTCTTGAAAATGTTCGTTTTCTTCTCACACAAGTTAGGTCACTTTGCCCCAGAGTCACCTTCTGAGAAATCCCTGGAGTTTTCAGAGTGTGGCAATTGCTTCTGATAGGTACCAACCTTCCACATAGAATTCCTGTGTCTCCTCTTGCTTGCTCCATTACGGTCAGTGGTTACAAGACATTGTAGGATAACCTCATCCCTGTACTTTTCCTGGTAATATGGAATTCCAAAGACAAGGGAGAGCAAGCACCCTCTTCTAATACCAGTCTTTATAGTATCATTACATTTCTCATCTCTTTAAGGCAGAGGGAAGATTTTATATCTACTACACTGTATTGAAACATAGTTTTGTTCTTGTTTTTATGTTTAAGATAGGGTCTTTTAATGTACCCCAGGCTGGCCAGGAACTCACATTTCTCCCATGTCAACCTTCCAAATTCTGGGATTACAGGCATGGACTAGCAAGCCCACTTCTGGTTTTGCTTTGCTGAGTGTATCACAGAGACCTTTCTGTGTTTCGATCCAAAAAACCTACCTTAACTGTGTGTGTGTGTGTGTGTGTGTGTGTGTGTGTGTGTACTTGACTATGAATGTATGTGCTCTGGGTGAGCATGTAAAAGTCAGAGGACAACTTCAACTTTGTGGAGTTAGTTCTCTACCCAACCTTTAAGGGAGCTTCAAGGACCAAACTTAGGTAGCTAAGCTTTTGTGACAAACACCTTTGCCTGCTGAACCATCTTACTGATTCTTTACCTTAGCTGTTTAAAAGCAGTTTATAGTTTTTCTTCATCTGAGTGTATTGCAAATTGACATAATCCTTTGTATCTGTGATGACACACAAATTTAAGACATTTAGATATTTTCAGACCTATCTCTATGATAAAGTGTTGCCATAAAAAAAAAAAAAAACATTTGGACAGCTGGGCAGTAGTGGCACATGCCTTTAATTCCAGCACTTGGGAGACAGAGGCAGGCAGATTTCTGAGTTCGAGGCCAGCCTGGTTTACAGAGTGAGTTCCAGGACAGCCACAGATACACAGAGAAACCCTGTCTTGAAAAACAAAAACAAAAACAAAAAACAAACAAAAACAAAAAAACATTTGGAGATGTGTGCACTCTTGCTCTGAACCCATATTTCTCTACAATACATTTCTGAAAGTAAAACTGTTTGCTCAATGGATATTCACATGTATATTCTTCACAACATAGCTAATAACTGACAGTAAGATTCCCAACCTCAGAATGGTTGGCCTTTGTGGTTAGATAACCCATTGCTGTAGAAGGCTATTGTGGGCATTATATAATAAGATCAATAACTTCCTGGTCTGTAATCTGTAGATGCCAATAGCACCCCTTGCCAGTTTTTTCTCTTACTATAGTAAAATACTGGAACTGCAGGCATGAACCACTTCCTGGCTGCAGTACATGTGAGTACAGCTCCATATTAGACACATACATTGATCTTTATTGTGCTGGATTTTAAGTGGATTGCTGGATTATAGAGTGCTTCAAGTTCTAGTTATCCATAGGCTTAGATTTTTTTTTTAAACCTACTTTAATAAGGGTTCTCAAATGCGTTGAACCCACCCCCCTTTCTAGCCCACTGTCTAAAGGTAGGGGAGAAAAGATTTGAACAAGGGGATGTGGACCTTTTTAGAAGTAGTTCTTTGGGGTCAGTTTAATCTCCATTTGTCAGGATACCAGCAGTCCAGTTCTGTTGCTGGAAATACTAAAAATAGAGCCTGCAAGTTCCCACACTAGTGTCTGCCCACCAACTCTCTGGCCACGCCAGACCACAGGGCTCCCACTGGGCCGTCTTTCCCGCAGGGGGCCTGGGTTCCTCTCGCTTCCACACACTCCTTGGTCAGCCATCATATCACAAGACCCAGTACCCCAGTAGAATCAAGATTCTGAAAGCTTAATTAACCAATCAGATTTACATATCAATAAAATCACAATTTACAAGATGCCAATACAACAATTTCAGAGCCAATTAATAATGATAAAGGCTTTGTCCCAATATTTCTAACCTTGTGAAGTCATAGCTACTTGTGGCTGGTAACTGCCATGAGAGTTCACCTTCGCAGCCATTTTCCTTCTTGTCCTACTCTGAGCCACTCTTTGTCTCTGTGACGATTAGATTAGTACTGCCTCCCTTTTCCCTTTCCAATTACAGGCCTCCCACTGGCCTAATGTGATTGGATGGGGAAAATCTTGCAACACAGTTCAGTAGTGTTAGGATAGAAAACATGAATCAGCAATGATGGCACACTCCAGCAAAAACTGTCAGGCCATGAGTGAATGGAAGCAACCAGGACCAGCAGGAGTGCCAGGAGTTCTCTGCCGTGCCTCTCTCACAAAGTGAAGACCAGGGAAGACTCAAGACCAATGAAGAGCTATGCAGTTGTCCTGTCATCGTCTAATGAGCTTTATTTATACTTTCTCCAAACACCACATGTCCTCTCATGGGTTTTGTCTCAGCAAAACACCACGTCACGAGTCTGTACCACGTGACCCAACCAGAAACTTGCACGTCAATTATCTGAGACACTTCAATAATGTTACCCATAATAGTAGCAATATTAATTCATATTCTCAGCAATGGCAGGAGTCTCCATTTCTCCTATATTCACCAGTTATTTGGTTTTTTGTTTTTTTCTTAAATCTGTTATTTATTTGTGTGTGCTCAAGTATTGCTTTCGTTTCCTGTGCTTTGAGGGTCAGACCCAAAAGATCTTTGTCAATACTGTTGTTCTAAGGCATTTTCCCTCTATTTCCTTCTGCTGGTTTCACAGATTGGGGTCTTAAATTTAAGCTCACTGGCTAATCTAGCTGGGCTGGCCAGGGAACCCCAGGGATCCAGCTGTCTCCCACCCAACAGGCCACCACTCAGGACTTTTTGTATTCTGGGAGGTCAGGGTGTTTTCAGTGTAAGCATTTTACAACCTGAGCTGCCTCCTCCTCTGAAGCCTCAGGATTGTCACAGAATGTGCTTGTTTGTAATTTCTTTCTTTGTACTAAGTTCTGGTTTGTTCTTTTCTTCTAGTTCCAAATGATACATTGTTTGGTTGTATGTCTGCAATCTTTCTACTTTGTTGATGCAGGCACTCTTTCCTGAAGACTTCCTCTGAGCACCGTTTTGTTTTGTTTCCTTAACTGAATCCTGGAGGTTTCAATATGCTGTGTTTTCATTTTTGTTCCTTTCAAGACATTTTAAACTTCCCTTTTTTATTTTTCAATGGTTCGTTCATTCAAGAGAATGTTGCTTAATTTATAAGTATTTGTACAATTTCTGAAGCTTCTCTTGCCGACTCTTATCTCAGAGAAGATAGTGCCATGATTTAAATTTTACTGAACTTGCTGAGATTCGAATTATATATAACCTAGCCTATGGTCTACCCTAGAGGACGGCTCACTTGCTGACAAGAAGAGAGTGTGTACCCTGCAGCTTATTCTGCAGCCTGCTAGAGGACAGACAAGGTCAACAATCTATTAGACCATTTCGGCCTATAGCATAGATTTAATGTTACCTTGTAAATATTTTGGTTTGGATAATTATATGTTAATAGAACTAAGATTTAAAAAGGGTCTGAATATATTCTAATTTGTCTCCTTTTATAGCTGATGGTGTTTGTATTCTATAACTGAGTGCTACTGTATTCATTGTGTATTTATGAATTAGCATAGCTATTTCTTCCTGTTGAATTCTTTCCTTTATTATTTTATTCATTCATTAATGAAGAGCTAGCTTCATTGATTCTTCGATTTTTTTTTTTTTTTTTTAAGACATAGTCTTATGAATCCCAGGCTGGCTTTTCAAGACAGGGTTTTTCTGTGTAGCCCTGACTGTCCTGGAACTCACTCCGTAGACCAGGCCGGCCTCAAACTCAGAAATCCACCTGCCTCTGCCTCCCAAGTGCTGAGATTAAAGGCGTGAGCCACCACTGCCCGGCCAGACTGGGTTTTCAAGACAGGGTTTCTCTTTGTAGTTCTGGCTGTCCTGGAACTTGCTCTCCAGACTAGGCTCACAGAGATCTGCCTGCCTCTGCCTCTGCCTCCTGAGTGCTGGGATTAACCTACAGCACAGCAACATTGACCTTCTGACCTTCTTGCCTCCTTCATGCTAAGATTACAGACATATCCAGTTTACTCAATATTTTTTTTTTTTTTTTTGAGATAAGGGTCTCACTATGTAGCTCTGGCTGGCTTAGAACTTGCTATTTAGACCAGGCTGGCCTCAAACTCACAGAGATTCATCCGCCTGCCTCAGCACTTGCCTCTGCTGGGATTAAAAGATTACACCACCACACCCAGCTCACTAATGTTTTAAATATAATTTTTAATCTAACACAATTAGATCATGAATTAAATTTAATACAATTATAGTGACTCCTGTTCCCTTTTGTTTGTTTGTTTGTTTGTTTTGTTTTGTTTTGTTTCAGACAGGGTTTCTCTGTGTAGCTGTGGCTGTCCTGGAACTCACTCTGTAGACTAGGCTGGCCTCGAACTCAGAAGTCTGCCTGCCTCTGCCTCCCAAGTGCTGGGATTAAAGGCGTGCGGCATCACCACCTGGCAGTCCATGTGTTTTAGCCACCACCGCCTGGCCTTCCCTTTTGATTTATGTTTGTATGGCAATCTTTTCCCACCCCTCCCTTTTTTATCTCTGTGCACCTTTTCCAGTGAAGGTGTTTTCCTCTAGACCACATGCAACTGTGTCTGTGTTTTTAAAAATCCATCCAGTGAGTCTTTTTCACTGATATCTTTCATTGAATAAATAATCTGTTTGTATTCAAGATTATTGTTGATAAGTGAAGACAAGCTCACTGATTTTTTCTCTTGGTGGTTCTGTGTACCTTTGTTCCTTTCTTGCTCGTCTCTGTGGTTTGGTGGTTTTCAGAATGCTGAGTTTTGATTTTCTTCAGAGGTATGTGCTCTGCTGTTGGCTTTCCCACTTGCTCACACCTCCTAGAGTGGAGAGCAGCCTTTCACTGCTAGGGTAGGACACCTTTCATCGTTTCTATGGGGCCAGTCTAAGTGGGGATGAATCCCCCTCATTTCTGCCTGTTTGAGGATGCAGGATGTCTTGATTTCTGCTTCACTGCTGAGTGTATGAGTGTAGTTTCTATGCCTCACCCTTCAGTGTGTACTGCCCCCCTTTCTGTTTGATGAGGAGTTTCAAGAGAATAAACTGTAAGCTCACAAGTTGCTTGGTTATTGGTTGGTTGGTTGTTTTTTTCCTTCTTGATTGGTGCTGCTCCCTTCCCTGTCAAGACAAACCCAGTCTCATTTGTGTAGCCCTGGCTGTCCTGGAATTTACTGTGTAGACCAGGCTTTCCTCAAACACATAGAGATCCTTCTGCCTCTGCCTTCTGAGCACTGGGATTAAAGGTGTGTGCCACCACAGTGCTTGGCCTACTGTAGTAATTCTTAACCTTAAATACAGATGAAAAAAACTTGTGAGAACTTTAGAATGTTTCTGAGTTCAGGTCTTCCTTAAAGGGATTCTCGTGAAATCAGTAGGGGATTATGCTGGTCGATATTCTTTTACTCTAGTGAACACCTAAGACAATCAGCGTGTAGAGAGGTCTGGAGTTTCCAGTCCATGGGGTTTTTTGTTGTTGTTGTTGGTGGTGGTGGTGGTGGTGGTTTTTTGTTTTGTTTTGTTTTTGTTTGTTTTTTCGAGGCAGGATTTCTCTGTATAGCCCTGGCTGTCCTGGAACTCACTCTGTAGACCAGGCTGGCCTCGAACTCAGAAATCTGCCTGCCTCTGCCTCCCAAGTGCTGGGATTAAAGGTGTGCGGCATCACCACCTGGCAGTCCATGTGTTTTAGCCCAAATGTTTTCAGTCCTATGTGAGGAGGCACACACATCAATGGCAGAAACATGTGGCAGAGCTTCGTGTTTCACGAGTAAGCTGAAGCTTATTCACGGCCAGGAAGAAAGCAGAGAGGAAGGGAATGGGTCCCACAATCCACTGGGAAAAAAGTTCCCAACAACTGAAAGCCATCCCACTAGGCCCCCTTTTCTACATTTGCTACCATTTCCCAATAGAATTAAACTGGGGGCAAAGCCTTCATGGACCTTTGGGAGGGGTGGGCTGGGGGGGGAGGGTTCCAAAGCCAAGTTATAGCAGGGGCTGAGAATCACTGATATTGGTCAATATAATCTTTATCCCTTTGCTGTTGTCTTGCATAGAAATGGGTGTTCGATTAGGTTTGAACCTATTTGGGAAGATCTCCTGGGGAAAATGGCCTGACTTTAGGAAAGCCATCCCATTCTAGATATTATTCCTAGGAAGACACCTCTCCAGACTCTTCATGGATCACATGCAGAGAACGACAGGTCAGACAGCCACCAGTTTCTCAGATGATCTCAAGGTGAGGCTGTCTGGGATTGCATAGTGTATATAGTATAGCACAGTTTGGGGCGGCAGGCCCTGGCTTCCCCACAAGTGTGTGGATAATGGCCAGCTTTGCCCCTTGTGTTGTGTTGCTTTGTTCAGTGTAGCACTCGTACAGTTGATTCCCTTGGGTTCTTGTCTGGGCCTTCCCTCCAAGAATGGAGTGACCACAGCTGAAGAAAAGGGAGGAGAGCTTTTATTTGCAATGCAGGATTAACAATTTAAACAGGACAATCTTGACTAGGACCCCAAGCAGGAAACTAGAAGAAAACTTCTCAGTAATGGGGTACCATCCCACAGGCTGCCAGTAAAGTATAGCTCTAGCCTCTTAGCTGGCCTGGGGAAGCCAACTGAGTGGAGTCCTCTGAGGAGCAAGTGTGTGTGTGGAGAACAGGCTGCTGAAGTAGCAGGTATCAGAAATGGTGGTCTCGGGCGAGTCTGTCTCTGGAAGTTCTCCAAAGCAAGAGTGGTCTTCCTTAGTAAATAGAGAGACTGACTTTGAAGTCTTCAGTCTTTATCTGAAGTCTGGGATCTGACCTCACCCTTCCCCAAGCCAGGCTGGCAAACCCCTTCCATTTATAGGGGCTCAGGCATGCCCTGATTCCTTTGGTGTGTGTATATGATACTGGCTAGTGGGTCGTTCTTTTTCTCTGTCAGCTAAAGGATTAAATAACAGAAAAGAGTTCAGAGCAGTATAAAAGCAAAATACATTTGTAAGTGCCACAGACTGAACAGAGAAGGCTCCCAGAAATGGTTGGGTCCAAGGACAAGGGGCTTTGGTTTCTCATTTGGGTTTCCAGTGATCTGCCTGGTCATTTCCTATATCAGTCTAAAGGTGTTGAGCCCTTTCTATAGGAGGGACTGGTTTGGTCTCTGTCCATAAACACAGAAATAGGAGTCCCTGCCCTGCTATATATCAGTTTCTGTTGATGTGATTAAGAAAAAAAATACCACCAAAAGCAAATCATAGAAGAAAGAGTTTATTTTGGCTTCTGGTTCTGGAGGAAGAGTCAGTAATGTAAGGAAGATATGTCAGCAGGAAGCCTGAACAGGAAGCTGGCTGGTCACATTCCCTCACACAGGAAGCCAGGAAAGTGGACCGGAAATGGGGTGAGGCTATACACTCTCAAAGCCTGCCCTCAATGATGTATGTCCTCCAACAAGGCTCTAGGTCCTAAAAGTTCCCTCACCTCTCAAGTCTCCCACCAATAAGAAACAAGTCTTCAAATACATGAGCCTAGGGGACCATTTTTCTTTCAAACCACTACAGTGCACAATTGTGGAAACAGCTGTAATAGTGTCCCTTGTCCTGGTGCATGAACACACAAACAGTTATTGGGGATTGGGACTTGCAGTTTGCCCCCAACCTTTTCTTTCTTTTGTGTTGTAACATGGACAGAAAGACTCATTGCAGGTAAGAGAAAGTGACCTACTTCTTGGGGAAATGGAAACTTACTGCTGGGACCAAAAAGTTACATACCCTCCTCCTCCTCCTCCTCTTCTTCTTCCTCCTCCTCCTCTTCCTCCTCATCATCATAAAAATCTCATTATGTTAACTCAAAGTGAAGTTATTATATTCCCCTTGTACTGGCTGGTTTTGTGTGCCAACTTGACATAAGCTGAAGTTATCACAGAGAAAGGAGCTTCAGTTGAGGAAATGCCTCCATGAGATTGAACTGTAAGGCATTTTCTCAATTAGTGATCAAGAGGGGAGGGCCCATTGTGGGTGCCATCCCTGGACTGGTAGTCTTGGGTTCTATAAGAGAACAAGCTGAATAAGCCAGGGGAAGCAAGCCAGTAAGGAACATCCCTCCATGGCCTCTGCATCAGCTCCTGCTTCCTGACCTGCTTGAGTTCCAGTCCTGACTTCCTTTGGTGATGAACAGCAACACGGAAGTGTAAGCTGAATAAACCCTTTCCTCCCCAACTTGCTTCTTGGTCATGATGTTTGTGCAGGAATAGAAACCCTGAATAAAACACTCCTTCTCTCATCCTAGGGACTGTGGTCTTGTGTGTTAGGTGTAGAATAAGGAACAATCCAGACTGGAGAGATGGCTCAGTGGGTAAAAGTGAATACTGCTTTTGAAGACAACCTGAGTTAGTTTCCCAGCATCTGAGCTGGAGATGGGGGAGCTCATTGCCTTCCATCACTGCAGCTCCTAGGGAACTGCAGTTTTGGACGCCCTCTCTGGTTTCTGAGATCACCTGCATTCACGTGTACATGCCCACATACATATACATAATTAAAAATAACATAATTTTTATTTTCTTTTTGATTTTTCGAGACCAAAACCAAGGCTGTGTAGTTCAGCTGTCCTGGAACTAGCTGTGTAGACCAAGCTGGCCTTGAATTTACGGAGATCTGCAGGCCTCTACCTTCTGAGTGCTGGGAATTAAAGGTGTGCATAAATCTTTTTTAAATTAGAATTAATTACTAGAGATTGTCAAACCTAGC
>NW_022196900.1:20437679-20447423 GCF_008632895.1 Mastomys coucha | reverse complement strand
GGGAGAGCAAGTCAAGCTCTTAAAAGGGATTCCCAAGCAAGTCTGGTTGCTCAGGTTTCCCTTTCTGCCCTAAGTTGTGAGAAGAGCCTAACTGGACAGTCTGCACTCAGGAATTTGAATGTAGCTCTAGCTGCCAGCAATCTTTGCAGTCTCTGACTCATCACTTGTTAACTGTGGGCATCAAAAGCAGTTCTTGTAGACTCTGTCCCTGAGGCTTGCGCTCCAGGCCACGACCAGGGAACTCCAAACCTTGCTGAGATTCCCTCCTGTTGTAACTCATCACCATGTAAGCAGTGAGAAGAGTTTTCACCTTGTGTGACAACAGCCTTACCAGAGATTGCTCTTGCGGCTAGTCCAGCTAACCACCTGGCTCAGGAGAGCCTCTGTCGTCCTAGTGCTGAGATTATAGGTGGGCTACCACACCTCCCTTGCATTTACCTGGGCGCTGGAAATCTGAACTCAGGTCCTCATGCCTGTGCAAAAAGCACTTTACCCACAGAGTCATCTCTCCAGACTCGAGACACACTTTTCAAAAGTCTTCTCAGCCACTTATGATACTAAGACTGAGAGTCATATACTCACATGAAGAAACCATATGGAGACTGGGTTTTTAATGAACATGAAATGCCAAACCAGCCTTGATTCCATAACTTTGAACTTTTGATTGAGTACAAATTTTCAAAACCAAAATAAAAGTTTTTTCCCAGTTACTTTGAGTTTTCTATAAAATGTGGGTGGACCTAATTCTTAATGGATATCCTATTTCAAGACCAAAGAATGAAAAGAATATGATCCATTACCAGGTTTTTAGGTACACTTACACTTCTAATGTGTTTCTCTCTGAGAAAATCTTTCTTCAGATTTCCTTCATTAAAATGGCCTTTTCTATCTTCAGCTCCTGCTGGTCCCTACTCACAGGTTTGCTCTCACATCAGGATCCAGCCTCCTTTCCTAAGTCAAACGTTTTCTTGTCTGAATTATTCATTTTGTTTTGAAAATAGCTTTAGCAAGAAAGCTCAGGATGAGTATGGATGGTCCAAGTTCCATTGGAGGGTGTTTCCACCTAACTCTTCTGGTATCCTGCCAGTAAGTATTATGTCAAATGTACCTGCATTTCCCAAAGACAGATATTACTTTTGAAAAAGAGAATTACTGCATTTACATGTTGAGAAAGAGAAATACTTGACATTCCCTTGATCAACACAAGCTTCCTCCTTCCTCATTGATAACCGTAGATAGCTAACAGTTCCTTTACATCTATCTGGCTTTCAGATTGTACCTGATGTTTGAAATTAGTTTAAAAATCAAGCCCCATAGCCTCTGCATACTAGATCTCTTAATGGCCTGTGGTTTGCTACACAAAGGCCAAGCATTGGAAATACTTTGTGTTTCTACTCTCTTACAAATTACATTCCTCCTACATGTGGTCCTCCCGCTGTCCTCCACAAAATTAAATTTTTGATTAAGGCCTCATCCTCCCTGTGTTTTGGAAGACACACAATAAGAAGACCTAAGCCTTGGTGCAAGTGACCTTCTACTGCCTGGATGGGAGTGAGGCAGGGAGGGTCAACTTTCCAGTTACATAAATAATACATTCTCAGGGAGAAACTTTCCAGCCGGGGCTCTGTTTTCCTGCGTGTGCGTGCACGCACCTGTGTGTGCGTACGTGTGCATGTGTGTGTGTGTTTCTTCTTTTTTAGGCTGACCTTTTGGTTATTTGCCCACTCAAGGTTGAACATTTGCCTGGTGTCCTGTGGGATCATCAGCAGTTAAACATTTTTTTTAGAGCCATACTGGGAAGGGAGAACAGCTCCAGCCAGTTGTCCAACATTCCAGGAACTTTTCCACTGACCTTAGACTACGGCCTGCTTTTTGCGTAAGGCTATTATTTCAACAAAGGGCAAGTCTGGAAAAAGAAAATAGGTACATGCTAACCAACCCACTTGGCTCTTTGTTAAAGACTTCTGTCAAAGGATTTTGTGGACAAGTTTGAATTAGTGACCAGAGTGAAGGCTTTGTTCTAATTACAAAGTAAAATCTGTATTTCCTGCTGGGTGTGGTGGCCCAAGCCTCTAATGCCAGCATTGAGGAGGTAGAGGCAGGCAGATCTCTGGGAGTTTAAGGACAGCTTGGTTTACAAAAGGTAGCAAGATCCAAGCCAGTCAGGGCTACATAGTGAGTGCCTCCCCCACAAAAGATTTATATTTCCTGATTGGTATGTGGTCTCAGATACTCAAAAATAAACTATCTTTTCTCCCCATAGAACAGTAATAATAGTAACACTATTTTGAACATCTATAATATTTAATCAACATTGTACTTCATGAGAAGTAATGGTGAGTCAGTGCAGAAGCTGTTTTGAGATACATGAGCACACACACGTACACACATACACACACATGTACTGACATGCATGCACATACAAGCACACACACTGAAGGAAAGTGATTTTCTGCTACCTTGGAGCAGTTTTTCCAAGTTTTACTTCTTTAAAAAGATTAGGACCACCAGGCAGCAGTTGCTTAGTCGCTTAGATGTAATAAGTCAGGGAAAGCTCATGCTAACGGCTGGTGAAAGGCTGGATGGGAAGAGTCAAATACTTAATGAGAATGAAATTCATTGTGTGCTACAGAACTTCTGAGAGTGATGGCCATAGAAAAGGAGTGAGAGTAGCCAGAAATGTTAACAGTAATGATACCAGTGCACTGATAGAGCCCACACTGCAGGCGTTGAAGAGTACTTGACATTGTGTTCCCAAATCAGGGACAACAGAGGGTTTTGACAAGAATCAAGCCAGCACCATTCGGAATAAGTGAGATATTCTTGAAGGCTCAATAGCATTTTGAAACTTGAAAGGATAAAGACTAGGGATAAAGTATGCTGCCTATAAATTAAGAACTTCCCTAGGGGGCCATTCCCACAATAGAGGAAGAACCAAAGAAAAGACAACATGCCACAAGGTTTTCTTTCCCAAGATTCAACTTCCTGATTAATTACTGTGCATGAGGGGAAGCTGAAGGGTGAGTGAGTGCTCTCAATGCTGACCTGCAACTGTGGACTAAAGTAAACCAAGGACTCTAAGTTTATAACTGATTGTAGCATAAACATCCCACAACAGACACTGGGGTAGTGATAGTTTAATTGATAAAGAACCAAACACAAGGACTTGAGTTTCGGTCCCAAACTCTCTTCTTTTTTTTTTTTTTTTTTTTTTGACTCTTAAAGAATAAAACTGGGTGTGGTGGTACATGTTTGTAATTCCAGAGTAAGGGAAGCAGAGACAGGTGGATCCCTGGGGCTCACTAGCCAGCCAGTCTACCTTTATCAGTGAGTTCCAGGCCAGCAGGAAAATCTGTTTTTAAAAAGATAAAGTGAGCCGGGCGGTGGTGGCGCACGCCTTTAATCCCAGCACTTGGGAGGCAGAGGCAGGTGGATTTCTGAGTTCGAGGCCAGCCTGGTCTACAGAGTGAGTTCCAGGACAGCCAGGGCTACACAGAGAAACCCTGTCTCGAAAAACCAAAAAAAAAAAAAAAAAAAAGATAAAGTGGATAGTGCCTAGAGCTGTCATCTGACCTACACACATGCCCATTCATGCATATACACCTGCAGCCATACATGTACACACACATGTATACACACATACACACTACATTAATGGTTAGATCTTTGGGAATTCTCAAGTTAAAAACTTAGAGGCAGTGAGCACATTTAGTACCCAGATCTTGTTTTTTTGACACACACAGGGGCAGAAAATAAACAAGATGACTCTGGAACATCTTGTAATACCATAAAAGTCAAGAAGTGTTCAATAAGAAGTAGTTGGGTATAGTAGTTTGTGCCTGTGGTCCAAGGACTCAGGAGCTGAGACAAGGAGTCCTTGTGTCCAGGAGTTTGTAACCAACCTGGGAAATATTTAGAGGCTAAACAAAAATATAAACATTCCCACCAATGTTATGTAGCACAGAAGTCAGCTTAAATAGCTCCCACGGACCAATGGCTAGAACAATTTGGGTATTAAGATAAAATGACATTGGTTTAAAATCAGAGTATAAAATAAATATCTGTGAGTGCGTAATGAAAAAAATAAATGGTTATATGTACAAATTCATCTCAAATAATTTAGGTGAATGCTGTTCCTTCAAGGATGTAGAGGGTGACGCCCCATCCCTTAAGCATGAGCTCCTGTGATGCTGTCCTTTCAGAGAATAGAATCAGGAAAAAAGATGAAGAGAAAGGAAGGAAGGAAGTGAGGGAGGTAGAAAGAAGACCACTTTACAGTAAAGAAAACCATAAACTCTATTTCAACCGGGTGTTCAAAATCAGTCTCAGCCATAATGAATCACAGTGCTATTATGCATTATCTTTGTAGTCTTCCTTTCCAATCCTATAATTGTAGGACAGAAGCAGCAAATTCTAGTTGAAGGAATCTGAACAGTATTGTTCAAAGATGTGGAAGTTTAAAAAATGGATCCTCAGAGGACCTAATAACTTAATGTAACTTAAGAGAATTGGCTGGCTGCTCTTTCCAGAGGACCTAGCTTCAACTCCCAATACCCACATACTGGCTCACAACTACCTGTAATTCCAGTTCCAGGAGATCCAATGCTTTCTGGCCTCCATGGTGGGCATCAGGCATGCCAGGCAGTGCATGCATATCCATGCAGGCAAAACATCCAAACACACACACACACACACACACACACACACACACACACACACACACACACTTCTCTTCTCTTCTCTTTCCTTTTCTTTTTTATCTCCCTCTTCCTCTTCTTTTTTGGTTTGGTTTGGCTTGGTTTGGTTTTTTGAGACAGGCTTGGTTTTTCTCTGTAACAAAGCCCTGGCTGTCCTGGAACTTTCCGTAGACCAAGCTGGCCTCGAACTCACAGAGACTCACCAGATTGCCTCCTGAGTACTGGGACTAAAGATGTGCACCATTACATCAACTAAGGGTATTAGTTTCAAGGACAGGATGTCAGTGTTTGTTTTTTGTTTTGTTTTTTCGAGACAGGGTGTCTCTGTGTAACCCTGGCTGTCCTGGAACTCACTCTGTAGACCAGACTCGCCTCGAACTCAGAAATCCGCCTGCCTCTGCCTCCCAAGTGCTGGGATTAAAGGCATGTGCAACCACTGCCTGGTTCAGGATGTCAGTGTTTAAGGGGAATAATTTCTTAAAACATTAGCTTTTATCACTTGGACAGCCCTCTGTTCTGAACCCTAAAGAAACTCTGAATAAAGATAGAAAAGACAATTACATTAAAAAAAAAATCTGGGCAACACAGGGGAGCCTTGTGGTATAGGACAACAAAAAGACAGGGGATAAAGTCTCCTCTCTCTTTGGAAAAGTGTTTGATGTAGAGACCAGGAATGTCCATAGCAAGTCTGGCAAGTGCTGGACATTAACTATAGTGACACAGGAGGTAACAGCACCTTCAGTGAGACAGAGGCGTCCTCTGCACCAAGCGCTGTCCACGTGCAGATGATTGCATTGGGACAGTCACAAGATGAGGAAAGCAGACGTTATTCATGGTAGTTTCAGGGGAGGAATTTCTTAAGGAAACAAGAAGCAGACACAAGGTAAATACAATTGTAGATTATTTAGAACTGTCTTTCAGAGTAATCTGCAGTGAACACACAAGAAACACTTTGAAGGCACCTCCACCATAGTGGGAAGAAGCTTGAAGAAGGGCTAAAGTGACACAACGGGCAGTCTGTCTGCTTCTCTACATGCCAGCTAGTAGAAGCTCATATGACAACCATAGTAAGATAGCCTGAAAAGAAGAATAGACACAAATGGTGTTTGCCTAAGATTTTGAAGTTACTACTGTATCTGTACTGAACCAATAACAGATACTAAAGAACAATCAGATAACACTGAACTCTTAAAACTATTTGAAATAACTGTAGTGCACAGAAATATAAAGGATAGTGGAACAAGGCCTTGAGAATCCCTCATGGCTTCCTCCAATGGTACCATCTTAATGAGAGCATATTATCAAAGCCAGGAAATGGACACCGGTGCATTTATATATTTGTTACTTTTATATGAGTGGGCATCTGAAGTTTATAAAGTCATATCATGTGAAGGTCTATATGAATACTCCCTCCCTGTGAATCAAGATTCAGAACTGTTTTCATCTCCACAAAAATCCCCCTTGCATAGTACTTTATAGTCATAGGGATCTACTCCCTGCGTCCAGTTCCCAATCTCTTCCAAATACCGATCTGTTTTTCCTCTATGTAATTTTGTCATTTGTGAAAATGCTACAGAAATAGTCACACAGTATATAAGCTTTTGAAGCTGGTCTTCTTCATATTGCGTGATTTCACAAGTTTCTATTTTAAGGAATAGATGTTAATAGTTATAATTTTGAAATTGTGATATAAATGTTCCAGTAATGACGTTCTGAGATTCACCTAATGGCTAGTATTATTTTTGAACTACAATGGCATCTTTTTTGATTGCTCTCTGTCTTAAGAAGTCTTACCTGTAAACACGAATGCGGGATAAATGTTTAACTAACCACTGCATAGCAGAATAGCTTAAGGCGAGTGTTCAAAGGTTACTTTCTGTGTAAACATAATAATGAAGGGGTGTGTCTCTTATCAGATAAACAAGTTTCAGGGGGTATTTCTTAAGCAAACCAGAACAAAAACACGGGAGAAATTATAAGCTAAATTATTTAAAGCTATCTTTTCAAAGTATACAGTAATCTGCAGAGATTATCCTCTTCGGCACAAAGAAGACAGAATATTATATATAAAGTGCTTCTACCAAAGCCAAGTGTGTAAAATCATTCTGAAAACCCAGAACCTTTGGTTGAAATTACAAAAGACCAAGTTTCTTCTATGTTATTTAGAGTATGGGAATACCTAAAATCCAGAACATAGGCTTTAAGAAGCAAACTCCATTCTACCCTCTGCCAGTTGTTGTTGTTGCTGTTGTTTTTGGTGTGTGTGTACACCTGCAGAGGCCAGAGGTCAGAGGTCAGCATCAGGTGTTTCAACAATAGCTTTCCATTTTAATTTATATAATTTTACTATATATTATATATGGTACCATATATATGAGTGTGTGAGTATATATGTATGTATGTATATATGTATATATGGGTTACTTATTTACTTTTTGGTTTTTCAAGTCGGGGTTTCTCTGTGTTTTTCTGGCTATCCTGGATACTACTCACTCTGTAGACCAGGCTGGCCTTGGACTGGGAGATCTGCCTGTCTCCTGAGTGCTGGGATTATAGTGTTACCATGCCAGGTTGATAGGTTTATTTACTTGATGGATACTTTATCTGCATGTATGTATGTGTACCATGTGTGTGCCTGGTGCCCTCAGAGGTCAGAAGAGGGCATAGAATACCCTAGAACTGGAATTAGTGACAGTTATGAACCACTGTGTTGGGGCTGGGCACTGTCCTCTAGAGCAGCAAGTGCTCTTAAGCACTGGGCCATCTCTCCACCCTCCTCCACTTTGTTTTTGAGACAAGGTTTCTGACTGAGCCTGGAGCACTAGGATTTGGTTTGATGAGGCCATCATGACTGCACAGCAGTCGTCTCTCTGACTGAGTCATCTCCTAGCCTGTCTACTGATTTGAATCAGAGTGACACACAAGCTCATTGAGATCATACCATGAAGTCTTTGAATTTAGGACAAAGGGGCCTAGAAAAGGCAACATTTTACCTTGTCTTCTGTTTATAAACTGTTTTCAGTTATCTATGCCTCTGTTATAAAGCTGGGTTTGTTTAAGAATTAAAGTACAGTTTTATTAACTTTATTCAGGGATATAGTCTTTGAATCATAGACTTTCTAGAGTGACTTGGGATAGATTTCAGGAAGACTTAATTAGTTTTAAAGAGTGACAACTGCAGCTGGAGAGACAGCCCAGTGGCTAACGACACTTACTGCTCTTGTAGAGGACCCTAGTTTGGTTCTCGGCACCCGAATCAGATGGCCTGTAACTTCAGCTGTAGGGAATCTGCTGTCTTCTTTTGGCCTCTCCACAGGCACTGCATTCACATATGTACATACTAACACTTTTAATATATTCAATTTTTAAAAATTGCTTGGAATGCTGGTGCACGCCTTTAATCCCAGCACTTGGGAGGCAGAGGCAGGCGGATTTCTAAGTTCGAGGCCAGCCTGGTCTACAGGGTGAGTTCCAGGACAGCCAGAGTTATACAGAGAAACCCTGTCTCGAAAAAAACAAAGCAAAACAAAACAAAAAAAAGTTAAAGTAGGTAGGCATATGTCCAAGTTTGAGGCCAGCCTAGTCTACAGGGTGAGTTCCAGGTAGCCAGGACTACACAGAGATCTCAACCCTGTCTTGAAAAACTAACCAACCAACCAACCAACCAACCACAAACAAAATACAACCAAACACAAACACAAAACAAACAAAAAAGGGAAACATTACAAAATATATCTCAAATACAGCAATAGGAACACTTCGTTGGCTGCTTCTCTCTCACTGCCTTTCTCTCCTCCTCTTCTCTCCCTCTCCCTTCTTCTCTTGAGTGAGTGCTGGGATTAAAGTCATGTGCTATCACCACCTGGTCCGCTGCTTTTCTCTGACATTTTATTATCACTATATATTTTCTGTGGCCTAGGATGGCCTGGAACATACCATGTAGCTCAAGGTAGCCTTAAACTCAGGTAGGAATTATAGGCACAGTGTGCCTCTACACCAAGTTGCTATTTTAAAATCCCACGTAGCAATGTAGGGTGAAAATGTTTCCAAACATAACTTAATGTTTAGATTTAACATACAAAATGTTTTTGACATCTTTTTGAAAAGGGGAACTGAAATTTCTTTAAAAATGACCTTCCTGAATTGCAAGCTGGTTATACTTTTTTTTTTTTTTAAAGAAGTGTCTACTTATTTTAAAGTATGTAATCAGGAAAGAGATTGAAGTTGAAATGGTGTGGCTAGGCTCCCTCTTTAATTTCAGACTTTGAGACATGGCTTAAATGGCTCAAATTTCAATGATCTGTGAATTGAAAAAGCACTCCATTCAGAAGGAGATAGGCTTTAAAAAGAGGGGAAAGTGTGTTCTCACTAGTCATACGCATTATATATACTAAATAGCTATTTTATCTTTTACCTATAACTTGGTTTTGCTCATACCAGAGGAAAGGGCTTTGGTGCAAACAAAACATTTTCTGGCTGTTAAATTTCGGAGATCTCTCGCATATTTTCACCTGGAAAAAACATTAATCCTTTCCTATAATGCTCCCGCAGCCCCGCCTCGCCCCGCGGAGGGATGAGTAAATAAACTTATAAAACACTGGCATTATGATGGCCATCAAATAGCTATGCAACGAAAGTTTTAGTATTTGACTGTTGGGTAGAAAAGCACTCAGATTAAAACCGTGTGGAAATGAAGATGGACTTCAGTCCAGGGCAGTCTCATCTACTTAATTTCTTTTCCAACCACACCTATCCGGCCAGTGCAGGTCTCAGAGGTTGGCCAGGGCCTGGCCGACAGGCTACCGTCGCTGCTCTCAGGTCCAGAAAGACCACTGTCCACCCCTGCTCCGCGGGCGTCGGGCGGGTCCCCTGCCGTGCTGCCGGCAGTGCCGCCCGCCAGGAGTAACTCTGCTCCGCTTCAAAAGCCCCCTGGGGTCCCCAGGATTTTCTAGCTAGCAACGTTCAGGGTCCTAAGCCCGAGTCCCGGGAGCCGGAAGGCCCGCGGGCTCGCAGGAGGGCGAGTCGCGAAGCGGGAAGCACAAGGCGC
>NW_022196900.1:20427616-20437669 GCF_008632895.1 Mastomys coucha | reverse complement strand
CGAGCCCCGGGAGGGCGTCGACGCTGAGGGGGCGGGGCCAGGCGAGGCGGGAACGCGCTCGCGGGCCGGGAGGGCGGGGGCGCGGCGCTGGCGAGAGCGTGCCCGGTCCCCGCCCCTGTTTCCCACTCTTCCTTCCACCTCTGACCGGCCGGAGCTGCGGAGCGGCTCCGCTCGCTGGTCCCCGGAGCCGCCGCCCGCTTCCTCCGCCCGCGGTGAGCCCGTCCATCCCCGCACAACGCGCTCCTCCATCTGGGCCATGGATGGGTAAGTTGCCGGGTGGCCACTCGGGGGCTGCGCTGGCCTCGTTTCCTCTCGGCGACGCGTCCCGCCGAGGCCGGGGAGCAGGGCGCGACGCCGGCTAGCGGAGGAGCCGCCCGGGGCTAAGCCCGACGGCAGGGACCTTGGGGGCGCGGGGGTCTGTCCGCCGCGGTCTCCGCTTCCTGCGCGCGGCGCCCCCCGTCACGTCCGCCCCTCGCAGCCTCGGGGCGCCTTCGGGAAGCGGAGACGAGCCAGGGCCGGGGTGCCGGGCCGGACTCCCCACACTTCCTCTCAGAAAATGGTGCGCGGCGCTGGCGGGGGCGGAGGCTGAGGCGGCCGCGGCGCTCGGGGAGTTGCTGTTTACCGGTGGGGTGGGGCGCGCGGCGGAGCTCTCCCCGGCGGCGGGCCCGGGCGAGCGGCGACAGCCGTCTGGACGGCGACCGGGTCTCGAACTGCGGTCCCGCGCGGGTCTCGGGACCGGCGGGGTCTCCCGACTTGGGCTGTGAGATACGTTAACCACGTCTAAATACCGAGCGTCTGCACTTTATCCCCGGGGACGCTTCCTCTTCGTTCTCCCCCCCAAGAAAGTTCGTGAATTCGCCTCGGGCGATGTCAGATATTGTGTAAGTGTAGATTTCCGGGCGCTTTCAAATGCTCGGTTTAAATGGGGGCTGTGACTAAAAGGGGAAAAAAAAAGATTTACAATCACCTTTCCCGAGCTGGTAATTTCTTTGGGAACTCTTGAACATGGGACAGGACCTGATGTATCTTAAGAAAAGCGTGAATTGAGGGATTTTGGTAAATTGAGGATCATATAGTCAAGATTAAAAAAAAAATCTCCGAAGTCAATTAGAGTTTCCACCTTTTATTTATTTAAACCTTTGCCGTTTGAGTTGTTTCTTAACCCCTCTCCCCGCCGACTTTTGTTGACAAGACTTGTATAAACTGCGGAATGGTGGAGCATATAACTTGTTTGAAAAGTGAAACCCATTTAACAGGTTGCCGCGTTAGTTGATCATAGCATGCTACGTGTTTACGTGAGGACACTAGAATCTTACAACAATTTTTGCACTCGTTAGGTTTCGTTTATCTTAATTTCACAATATTGTGATGTATGGATTATCTCATTGAATGCAGATTGCACACTGCTGCAGATATCAAAGTGCAATTTTAGATTTGATTTATGGTTGTGAAGTTCTTTAAAGTATTTTTATTTAATGGGAGCTACTTTGCGAACGCTTCTCCTTGAGCATTGGCTTTTCATTACCTGACTCTGATTCATTTTACGTGTGAAATAATTTTCAGTGATTTATGCCATAAACGCCATTATATCAGTTTTGGAAGGGCTGTGGAGTGTTCGTCTTCAGAAGGTTCAACTTCGGGTGTAGGGAAACAAGTTAGCTTTGTGTGTGGTGAGATTTAAAGGGCTTGACTTTCGATTCTGCCCAGTAAAGTGCAAGCTCCTCCCCCACAGCGCACCGGTGGGGGGCAAGGGTGATTAGGAATAGTCACCTTATTCGGCATATATGTGTTTATCTGATCCAAAACATTAGTTGCATAGGCTTTTAGTCATCATTTGCTACTTACTACGTCTTGTTAAAAATTACCTTTTTAGTTGGCTTACAAAGTAATGGGTTTTAAAATAATTTGACACAGGAACACACACACACACACACACACCATCCCATTTTGCTCCTATTTTACTCTGCTCTCACCTTCCCAAACTGACTTTTGTTGATAGTTTTTACGAACTTTGCCTTGCTTGTGGGATTAAAGCTAAGAAGACAGTGATGCAGATAGAGACATTCAAATAGGGAAATACTTGTTTTGTACATCAGAACCAATAAAGATACTGTTACACACTTGTAAGAAGTATAGCTTATCAGTTATTTATCAGGCTTACATTTCAGAGAAATGAATACAAGTTTTAGAACTCTGAAAGGGAAAAAAGGAATGGCTATTGTTTAAAACAGTGAAGTTTATACCACTTGATGCAAAGACAAGTTTGCATACCTTTAGGAAATTATGACTCTATTGATCAGTAATGTAATACAGAACCTATGTGTAGCTTTCTTTTAGGAAATATGGAGCTAAACTGCTAACTGAAGATTTAGAAGAGATCAGTTTTTGTATAGAGTAGCTGTATAGGGGTTTTTACACATCATCTTATAGAGTGTGGCTTTAATATAGTGAACTATGCCCTGGGCAAGCTTATTAAATTTCATTTTCCCACAGCTTGCAAAAAGCCCATTTCCTTTATTCTGAGTAGTTAAAAAAACAAAGCCTACTAGCCAACATATTTTTAGTTCCTTCTCGAATCCCAGCTCTCTGCCTTCTCCCCCACTCCCAAGAGTGTGTGTGTGTGTGTGTGTGTGTGTGTGTGTGTGCATGTGTGTTCATGTGTTCGTTCATGTTCATTTCTACCATGGAGGAGGAGTACTTTTGTACTCAAAACAGTATAGATGGATAACATTTTTTAAATTGTAAGTTTTAATGGTGTGTGAAAACTGATGTTTGTATTTATGCTAGCTCTGGGAGCCAGCCATGTTTTTGTGTTTTGGGGTGATTAAGATGCTGATTTTACAAGATGCCTTTTGTGGCTGTAAGATCCAAGGCCAGGCTCTATTTGCCTGAGGCTTTGAAGTGTGATCACTCCTATCAGTGATTTAAAAGAATGAATGTTGGCGATTTTAGTTTTGGTTTGGATTTGTCAAAGCGAGATAAACACATGCTTTTTGTATTGAAGCACAGCTGATCTTTCCTACACACTTGAGAATAATTTGTTTCTTGCATTGATGTTGAGGCTTTGCTTTTGAACTCTGCTGTTGCTACACTGTCCGTTGTTTTTTCTTTATTAACATTTCATAGTTCATTTTTTCATTATTTGTTATTATGATGCTTTTTCTTTTTCTTTAATCTTATCTGTCTTTTAAAACTTGTTCTCTAACTTTGTTTTCCATTTTCTCTTTTTACTTTTTCCATACAGTGTTGTTACAGATCTTATAGCAGTCGGTTTAAAGGTAGGAATCTTTTACTATCCTTTCATAGTTTTTATATTTTAATTTTGACATTTCCCCACCAGTGGTGAAATGATTTCACCTGTTCACAAAATTGTCTTTTGTTCTGTGTGATAATAATCTTTTATTTTTAACTCCAAAATAAGTAGGCCTGTGGCTAATTTTGGATTTTATGTACCTTTTAGGAGGAACTATAGTATTATATATGGAAAATTGAAACCACCCAAAGTAGTACTTAACAGAATTTTGGTGGGGATTGGCTTTGTTTTTGTAGTTAAAATAATCAGGCCCTGATTTTTTAAAAAAACCTTCTTTTGTGGCTGCACTTAGGAATAATAAAATAACAGTAGCTGATTTTTTTTTTTTTACTGCCAACTATGTACCATGTGCTTTATATGTATGCTTACTAATCATTATAACATTCCTTCAAGATGGGTAATTACTATTCTTATTTTAGAGATGAAAAAGCAGGTTGAGAAAGTTTGTCCAAGGTGTTCAAATGCTTGTCTTCCTGTTCAGTTTTCAAAGCCTTACCCTTTTGTTGTTGCTATTGTTACACCTTGTTTCTAGCAATGAAGTCTCTATCTAAAATGTGAATATCTAGGGAACTCAGTATGTCTCAATATGTTGTAGTAATGATTTTTCCAAGTTTCAAGTCTTTAGTTAGACCAGAGTTTTCTTATTATTGTATTACAAAATACAAGTCAAGAAAATAGTGCTCCTCAATATGAGGGTTTTCAAGCTATAATTTGCCTTGGGTTGGAGAAATGGCTCAGCAGTACTTACTGCTCTTGCAGATGACCTGGCTTCTGTTCTCAGGATGTATATGGTGACTCACAACGACCTGTACCTTCAGTTGCAAGGGGGTCAGATGCATTTTTCTAATCTCTGGGTTCACATACATACTCAGGCATGTACACATACATACAATTTAAAGACAAATAAAATAATAAAAGATAACTGTCATAAAGTTTTCTCTGATATCTAATACTGAATTGGGAATCTAGTTCAATAGGCCACACAGTGCAGATTACTGGAGAAAGTAGAACAAAATTTTTACCTTTGCATCTATTTTAAATAAGCGAGGTTTATTTATATAGTGTGATCACTCTCTAGTCTGTCAGAGTTAGCACACATCCCATCACTGCTCCCTAGCTCTATGTTTTGTTAGTCAGTTCTGTTTTTGTTTCTGTATACTTACAGGATCTGATGGTAGTGCTTGTATTCTATGATTTCTTAAGAAATAAGTGTAACAAGAAGTTAAAGATGGGATGTCTAAGACTAGCACAATTGAGAACTATTGCACTATCTTTTGGGGTTAGGTAGAGTTGACTTGCTTTGGCAGGCTCTGAATATGTTTATGAGTAGGAAATTAATGGAGGCAGCCTTTTCTGGAACTGCGTTCTCCCATATGTCAGTTTCTCACTTAAGAATAATATATGCAGAGATTAGAAATTTAAGGCCTCAACTGTGTGTCTGAAGGTGCCTGTGGAAGAAGGGGTATTTAAGTGAATTGTTTTGATCTTTAAAGATGTGTTTTGTGATTCTGGCTTTTTATCTGGCATGTAAATACAGCAGACAATTAAAAAAGATACCACTTTAAGGTTAATGAATTATGCTTACTTTATTATGGTGAAAACTCATCCATAATAAATGAAAGAAAATTTAAATGTTATGCTTAGGAACCAGATATGAATACAAGGTTTGGTTTTCTGTTTGTATCTTTTGAAGTAACCACTTTGAAAGCAACAGCTCTAAAGAGATGATAAGCTGATTAGTTAATTCAATAGGCAGCCTGTATTAATATATTTATTTATGTTATAAAAATATATATTATACATCTGTTCCGCATCTGTATATTGAAACACTAGAATTGTGCTATAAAATATTCATTATATGTGCTTTCTGGCAAGATTGTTCTTTCTTTGATCTCACCAAGGAAATTTAGTTATTACCAAATAATGAATCAGTTAGACTTTCACTTCATTCAGAATATATGAAAAATAAGTCAATATTTATTTTCTTTGTTTGCTGTTGGAATAAAACAACACAATTAATGGCTTTAATTAGTAGCAAGAATGGAATTTAGACTGTGTTCCCTAATTTTACTTTCCTGGATTAAAAAGGTATTTATTTAAAATGAGTTAAAATTTATTTTATAATGTATGAGTGTTTTTCCTGCATATATGTTATGTATGTTACATGTGTGTCTGGTGTCTATGGAGGTCATAAGAGGGCGATCTGGAACTGTAGTTAAGGATGGTTGTGAGTGACTGGATGGGAACTGGGATCTGAACCTGAGATATCTGCAAGAGCAGGAAGTGCTCTCTCCAGCCTAAGCAGTTATTTAGATTTTGCAAAAGATAATTTAAAATACTTTTACATGTAAATGTAATTATTTTAACAAGGGAAACTGAGTCACTTTTAAAGTGTTTTATAACTTGTCACAAAAGACACTTGTGAGGCTTTCTTTACTATCATTTCCATATGTTTGATAAATGAATGAATGAATGCCAAATTGTAACACAGTGATGTGGCATATACATTGGAACCCAAGCTTTCTGATACTGCTGGTATTCTAATAGGTATACACTTAGTGCGAAAGAAGTTCGTATTTCGATTGGAATTGTATTGAAGACATGTATACATTTTCAGGTGTTTTTGGATTCATATCATGATATGTACCTTGAATGTTCTTTGTGGGGTATTATTATTGCTTCTTTTTTTTTTTTTTTTTTTTTTTTTTCGAGATAAGGTTTCTCTGTGTAGCCCTGGCTGTCCTGGAACTCACTCTGTAGACCAGACTGACCTCAAACTCAGAAATCTGCCTGTCTCTGCCTCCCAAGTGCTGGTATTATTGCTTCTTTGGGGGGTCTGTTGAGACATGGTTTCTCTGTGTAGGCTTGGCTGTCCTGGAATTCACTCTGTAGACCGGCCGGCCTTGAATTTAGACATCTGCTTGCCTCTGCCTCCCAAGCGCAGGCAGGGATTGAAGTCATGTACCATCATTGCCTGGCTTGGGGAATTTAAAAAAAAAAAAAAAGATTTATTTATTTTATGTATATGAGTGCTCTGTCTGCATGTACATCTGCATGCCAGAAGAGGGCATCAGATCACATTATAGATGGTTGTGAGCTACTATGTGGTTGCTGGAATGTGAACTCAGGACTTCAGGAAGAGTAGCCAGTGCTCTTAACCACTGAGCCATCTTTCCGGCCCAGGGTATTACTTTTTTAACATTGTCCAAATTAAAAGATTAGCTTTTGGAACTCATTGTGAAATATTTTTTGTTTTTGGGTTGCTGAGACGGTCTTGTTAGGTTAACCAAACTGGACTGAAACCTGCTTCAGTCTCCCAATGTCTAGGGTCACAGGTATGCACAACCATGACTGGCTATCTGTATGCGTATATTATATATCTATACAAGATACACGCACGCACACACATGTATATATATCATTGACTCATTGAGAAACAATGAGCAGTGAGTCCTTTTAAATGAAGACACAATCTGGTGATGAAGAGTACTATGGCATTCATTTTAGGGATTTAATACACCACATAAATCAGTGACAGCATTGTAGGTAATGGCCTTTTCTGAGAGCCAAAGTGCATTTTAAACTTCCAGCTTATGCATTCAGTAGTATTAGCTGGCTATTAAAAATCTCAAAGCCACATTTCCTATATTCCTGTTTATTTTGGTTTTCCATAACTGTCAGTCTTTTCTATTTTTAGTGAATAGTTGAGTATAGGAAGACACATGTTTAGAAAGGATGGTAATTGGCTTCCAATAACTGTCATGACTGCTATGTAGAAAAGAAGAATATAGCATATCAAAATTAATTTTGAAGGTCAGTTATCTTCATGCTAGACATTGGGGGTTAACAAGTAGCAGCCCATGGGCACATCTGGCTTGCCACCTATTTATTTAAGTAGTTTTATTGGGACATAGTCATGCTTATTTGTTTCAATATTGTCTGTGGTTACTTTCACATTATATTAACAGAGTTGAATAGAGTGGTCTCAGTCTGCAAAGCATAATGTATTCACCTCCTGGTCCTTTACAGAAAAGTTTGCTTGCCGGGGCGGCGGTGGTGCACGCCTTTAATCCCAGCACTTGGTAGGTAGAGGCAGGCGGATTTCTGAGTTCGAGGCCAGCCTGGTCTACAGAGTGAGCTCCAGGACAGCTATGACTATACAGAGAAACCTTGTCTTGCAAAAACCAAAAAAAAAAAAAAAAAGGAAAAAGGAAAAAGAAAAAAGAAAAAAAAAGAAAAAGTTTGCTTACTGTTATGCTTCACTATTGGAAATATGGAAGACCTTGGCTACAGTTTTTTTTTTTAAATGAGATGTTATTTATCTAGAATGCAATTCAATAAAGTTTGACAAATTTTAACACTAATCAAAACAATAGAATGCTGCTCGATAAAGATCCCTGTTATCTCTTTCCAGATACAGTCTAGATAACTTCCCATTTTCTTTCTTTTTCTTTTTCTAAAGATTTATTTTATTTTATGTGTATGAGTACACTGTAGCTGTATAGATGGCCGTGAGCTATCTATCATGTGTGTGGCTGCTGGGAATTGAATTCAGGACCTCTGCTGACTGTGCTTAATTCACTGTAGCTGTCTTCAGACGCACCAGAAGAGGGCGTCAGATCTCATTACGGGTGGTTGTGAGCCACCATGTGGTTGCTGGGATCGGAACTCAGGACCTTTGGGAAGATGGTCCATCTAGCCAGCCCAACTGTTCCAATTTTCATTGACGGAGATTAGTTTTACCTGCACCTCATATGAAGAGAACCATAGAGTATAAGCTCTCCTGCATGGCTGTTGTATTTAGCAAAATGAATTTTACTATGTTGTTGTTGTATAGTAGTTCATTCTTTTATTTCTGTTTTTTATTGTGTCTTAAAATCTGTTCTCATGGCCGGGCGGTGGTGGTGCATGCCTTTAATCCCAGCACTTGGGAGGCAGGCTGGGAGGTGGATTTCTGAGTTCGAGGCTGGCCTGGTCTACAGAGTGAGTTCTAGGACAGCCAGGGCTTAACAGGGAAACCCTGTCTCAAAAACCAAAAAAAAAAAAAAACAAAACAAAACAAAAAAAACACTGTTCTCATGTTGATGGACATTTCAGTTTTCTTTCCAGCTTGGGGATATTACAAATAAAACTTCTGTGAGTGTGTGTGTGTGTGTGTGTGTGTGTTCATTTATTTATTTATTTTATTTATAGATGAGTGCTCTCTCTGTTTGCATTTATGCCTGCATGGCAGAAGAGGGCATCAGACCCCATTATAGATGGTCATGAGCCACCATGTGGTTGCTGGGAATTGAACTCAGGACCTCTGGAAGAGCAGCCAGTGCTCTTACTCACTCAGCTACTTCTCTATCCCCATGTATAAGTCTTTAGTATACTGTTGTATATCTATCTTCTAAGCCCAGGAGTAGAAGTGCAGGATGATAGGACATATAGATTTATCAGAAACTGTTCAATATTGTTTGGATCTTGAAGGTTCCTCAAAGATCTGGATGTTAAAGGCTCACTCTGCAGGGTAGCATTTTGGGGAATTAATAGAACCTTTGAGTAGGTTTAGTTTCCTGGGAAGGTTTTAGGTTTCCATGAGATTGTAGGATGTTGGCACTTCCCTCTTTCCCTTTGCTTTCTGGACTTTAGGTGAACTATTTGTCTATCATTCACAAACTGCCATTTCTACCTGCCTCTCTTACAGCAGTTCATCTGTTTGATGGTGGGCTGGAACCCCCAGAACTATGAACTGAGCAAACTCTTCTCTTTTAAGTTAGTTGTCTCAAGTATTTCATTATAATGATGAAGAGCCTAGTTGTGAGCTGTTGAACCATTTCCTAAAGTGTATGCACTTTACACTGTCTGCTTATAGTCTAGCTCACATCTTTGGTCATATTATCTTTAATATGCCCGATCTCCCAGTCTCATCTATATTAGAACTCAGGTTGTCTTCTACCCTTTGCAACCCTTGGTGCTGTTCTTTTTTACTTTTAGGTATCTAAAGGATGTAGCTAGTATCAGTAATATTTTATTGTACTTGCAACATTGTTATTGATTTCATGACGTACTGTTTTTTTTTTTTTTTTTTTTTGGGGGGGTTCTTCGAGACAGGGTTTCTCTGTGTAGCCCTGGCTGTCCTGGAACTCACTCTGTAGACCAGGCTGGCCTTGAAAACTCAGAAATCCGCCTGCCTCTGCCTCCGAAGTGTTGGGATTAAAGGCATGCGCGCCACCATGCCCGGCGACTGGTACTGATATTTATTAGTATTATCCTATGTACTGTCTAGTTGTTCACTTTGGGGTAGAGAATTCTGTGAAGTCCTTTTGTTGTTGTTGTTTTGTTTTGTTTTGAGACAGGGTTTCTCTGTGTAGCTCTCTAGAACTCACTCAGTAAACCAGACTGGCCTCAGACTCAGAGATCTACCTGCCTCTGCCTCCTGAGTGCTGGGATTAAAGGCATATGCCACCAATCTGTGGCCTTTTAACACTATCCTTTATTCTAACGTAGTATCTCCTCTCTTAACAAATATATCCAGTGGTTCTCAACCTACCTAAGGCTGTGACCCTTTAATACAGTTCCTCATGTTGTAGTGACCCCAACCATCAAATTATTTTCATCGCTACTTCATAACTATAATTTTGTTATTGTTATGAATTAGAAAGTAAATATTAGTGTTTTCTGATGGTTTTAGGCAGCTCCTGTGAAAGGGTAGTTTGACCTCCAAAGATGTTTTTTTTTTTTTTTTTTTTTTTTTT
>NW_022196900.1:20424090-20427597 GCF_008632895.1 Mastomys coucha | reverse complement strand
TTTGAACTCATGACCTTCTGAAGAGCAGTCGGTGCTCTTACCCGCTGAGCCATCTCACCAGCCCCAAAGATGTTTTAATAGGTTTAGAACCACTGTCCTAGAGTTGCAGACGGTTGTGAGGTACTATATGGGTACAGAGAGTTGAACCTCACTCAGAGCAACAACTGCTCAATCCCTGAATCTTTCCAAGCCACCTGTTAAGTCTTTTCTTTTAATTTTTTTCTTTTCTTCCCTCCATTCCTCCCATTCTCTCTCTCCCTTATTTCCTGCCCACCCTTAAGTCTTTAACCTTTTCTTTTTCTTTTTCTTTTTTTTTTTTTTTTTTTTTTCCTTTGAGACAGGGGTTTTCCTGTGCAGCCTTAGTTCTTAGTTGTCTTGGAATTAGCTCTGTAGACCAGGCTGATCTCTGCCTGCCTTTGCCTCCTAAGTGTTGTGATTAATGGTATGTGCCACAACTACAAACTCTTCAGTGTTTCTTTCTTTCTTTTTCTTTGTTCTTTTATTTTTTTCGAGACAGGGTTTTTCTGTATAGCCTTGGCTGTCTTGGAACTCACTCTGTAGACCAGGCTGGCCTCAAACTCAGAAATCTGCCTGCCTCTGCCTCCCAAGTGCTGGGATTAAAGGCATGCACCACCACTGCCCAGCTCTCTTCAGTGTTTCTAAAAGACAAAATATAGTTTTTTTTTAAAAAATGACATTTATTTATGCACTTACTTGCTTATATAATTGTATGTGCATATGCCACAGCATGTGAGTGGAGGTAAAAAAGCATCTTGCTAGAATTGGTCTTACCTTCCTCTCTTGTGAGTCCAGAGGTCCAAACTCCAGGTTGTCAAGCTTAGAGACCAGTGCTTTTCCCACTGAGCAGTTTCATCAGTCCCCAAAATACAGCTGCTTGTTTTGCTTTTGTTGTTGTTTTTGAGACAAGGTCTTTATATAACCTTGACTGTCCTGGAACTCACTTGTTTTTCTTAAAGTATGTCTGATTATCTTTTTAAATTTATCTTTTGAGACAGGGTCTCACTATATCTCTGTGTAGCCCTGGCATCCTGGAACTCTATGTAGACCAGGCTGGCCTCAAATTCAGAAGTCTGCTTGCTTCTGCCTCTCGTGTTGGAATTATGATTAGCACTTTCACACTCACAGATTCTGATGGTCTTATAATTAATGTAAGTAGACTGACCAACCACATTAGTGTAGTTGAATAAGTGTAAGTGTATTAGTTACTTTTCTTGTTGCTGTGACCTTAAGGAAGAGAGAAAAGGTTTATACTGGTGCATAGTTTGAGCGTACAGACCGTAATTGTGGGAAGGGCATGGAGGCAGGAGCTTGAGGTCAGGCCACATAGTCAGAGAGCAGAAAGATGAATGTTGGTATTCAGCTGGCTTTCTTCTTTTTCTCTTTTTGTTCGTCTGGGATTCTAGTACCTGAGATGATTCCACTTATCAGGATATTTTCCTCACCTCAGTTAAACTTCTGGACACACCCTCCTACACACATTCAAAGTGTGTATTCTAGATGCTTTCAAATCCAGATAGATTGACAGTGCACATCAGCTGTCACACATACCATCTTAATAACTTTTTGCTCATTGTATTTGTTCTTGTTTTCTTCAGATTTTTATTTCTTTTTTGTTCTGCTTTTGAAATGAAGTATTGCTAAGTTTCAGGCTGGTCTTCAACTTCGAATTTTCCCACATTAGCCTTCAGAATAGCTAGGCTTACAGAAATTCTTCACCACATCTAGTCCCTTCTCCCGTGCTAGTTGAACATGTATTTGATTCAAGTTTTCTTACTCAGCATATTAATTAGTTCTATATTGTGTAAACATTTTCTTTGTAAGTTGCCTTGTAGTTAACATATGCAGTTATAACTCATATAAGTACAGCATCCAAAATCATTATATTGCTTCATGTATACTGTAGGTAAAATAAAACAGCAGTCTCAGTCCTTTTCTGCCATTTATGACCTCACTAACCTTCAGTTTTCTTAAGCATATGTATTATCATCCTGTACTTTGAGCTGTTATTATAGCATAATTATATTGAGAATGTTTTATGTGTGCATGTCTGAGAGTGAGTTTGTGCCCATGTATGTGCAGGAGCCTGTGGAGATCAGAAGAAGTGGGTGGAGTTACAGACTGTTGTGAGTTGCTGTGTGTATACTGAGAACAGAACCCAGGTTCTTTGCAAGAGAAATAAAACATTCTTAACCACCGAGCCACCTTTCCACCCCTGATAGTGCAATTAAATTAAACGATTTTATTTTACCTTTATTGATTTCCTTCATAAAGATCCAACTTCCTGTTCAATAATCAGAATGAAATTCTGCTTCCTCAGATAACTTCTTTTAACTTTTCTTACAGACATCCTACTAACAATAGAGTCTCTTAGTTTTGGTACATCCTATCATACTAGGTTGTGTGGAGGCAAAGTTGGGGATTGAACTTAGAGGGCCTTGGATATTCTGTAGATAAGCTGTGTATAGCTCCGGCACCTGGCATATTTAATTCCTTTACTGTGAAAGGTACTTTCTGTACTAAGAATTTGGCATTGGCTCTTTTCCTCCTTTTCTCTAACACATTAAGTATTTCAGTCTTTTTATTATGCTTCTCATGAAACTTTGTAATTGTTATTCTTAGTGCTCTGTATGTATAGACCTAGTATACTTATTTCTCCTTCCTCAAAGGTTTTCTTTGTCTAGTTTTCTATAGTTTGAACAATAGCTGAAGTATAAGTTTAATTTTGGTTTTTATCTACATTGGTAATCTCTTAGCTTCCTGGAGCTATAATTTGTAGTTTGATATAAGTTACTAACTATGGAAAATTGCACATCTTTGTTCCTTTTTTTCTTTCCATTTCCCCCCCACCTCTGTGTGTATGTGTGTGTGTGTGTGTGTGTGTGTGTGTGTCTGTCTGTCTGTCTCAGTCTTGTTATATTACATATTATGCCTCAAAATGGCTCTTGAATCTTTCTACTTTAGTTTCCCCTGTAGCTGGGCATATAGAATGCACTATGGAGCTCTATTGTTAACCTTTTCTTGTTGTTACATTTTAAAAACTATTTTAAAATTTTTTGAGGTTAAATGATACCACAGTTTCCTCCCTCTAGCCCCTTGCATGTATCCCCATTATATATATGTAAGTATGTGTATATCCACACATATACCGTATTTTTTCCCCTTTTGAACATTTTGGCTTTTGTCTCTGTTACTTATTTGAAATTGTCACACATTATTGGATGTTCTGGGGTTTTGTGGTTTATTTTCACTCATCATTTCAGTTTGGGAATTCTACTGCAATCCTTTTCTTTACCCTCTGCAGTACTGGGCTGGGAGTGTATTCTAGGACTGAGCTTGTACCTACAGCCCCTACTGAAATACCTTCAAGTTTATTGATTTTTTTTTTCTTTTTTCTTTTTTAATTTGTTAACATTTAAAAATATTTTAATTAAATAGAATTGAATCACATTCTTGTTTCCCTTTTGTACCACTGCTCCTCCCATAGAC
>NW_022196900.1:20419860-20421588 GCF_008632895.1 Mastomys coucha | reverse complement strand
GGCTGGCGGAGTTCCTGTGTGCTTGGTCCCGCTGGTCCCAGTTACTCCCAGTGTTGGGACAGATGTTGTTTCCTGCTTATCTCAGATCCTGGGTGTGTCAGAGCACCTGGGAGTGGAGCTTCCTCTGGGTGTTGTGGCTGATTTTTTTTCTTAAGGAGTATCTAGTCTATTAATGAACCCATCACAGATTTATTTATTTTTTTTGTTACATTTGTGTCTGTGTATATACACCATGGCATCTAGTTTTAAAGGTTTTTGTCTTAGCTGGACATGGTGGTGTGTGCCTTTAATTCCAGCACTGGGGAGGCAAAAGGCAGGTAAGAAACCGTGTTTCAAAAACAAAAAAACCCAAAGACCTTTTTTTCTTAAAAGACATTTATTTTATGTATATGAGTACATACACTGTAGCTGTCTTCAGACATACCAGAAGAAGGCATTGGATTCCATTACAGATGGTTGTGAGTTACCATGTGGTTGCTGGGAATTGAACTCAGGACCTCTGGAAGAACAACCAGTGCTCTTAACTACTGAGCCATCTCTCCAGCCCCCCCGCCCCCCAACTTTTATCCTGCATGGTTTAATGCCTGTCTGTTATTATTTATCTCTTAAAGTGACTTTTAATTAATGGAAAGCCAGATACAATATACCAGAACAGAAATTTAGACGCAAAAGGACCTTGTGGGATGGGTTTTATGCTAATCTGTCTAGGTGTTGGGCTGGGTTTGGTATGTGCTTTAGTGCCCAAAGCTTCAGTTTCCCCATTGTTCTTTTTTGAGTCCTTTCTTTAGAGAATGACCCTGCAGCTCTTTCAGGTGTAATCCATTGCTGTTACAGTGGAGCCCTGTGACATGGTAAGATTTTGAGAAGGGATGCATTCTGTATGTCCTTACATTTCAGCTTTTTGTTTGTTTGTTTGTTTTTGTTTTTTCGAGACAGGGTTTCTCTGTATAGCCCTGGCTGTCCTGAAACTCAGTCTGGCCTTGAACTCAGAAATCTGCCTGCCTCTGCCTCCCAAGTGCTGAGATTGAAGGTGTGGGTGACCACTGCCCGGCACATTTCAGCTCTTAATGGACGTATATGTCCTTGTTCTATGCTGTCTTAAATTCCCCACATCCCCATAGGTTATCCAGGAAGGCTAGCAGGGGATAGAGTTTGAGGAAATGCTTTTCTTTGGATTAAGTAGTTTACTACACATTAGTGTAGGAATGCATTAGTCAGGGGTCTCTAAAGAAACAACTGCTAGAATGAATATATAAGCATATATGTGAATTTATTGTTTGGCTTACAGATATGGACTGGATAGTCCAACAATGACTGTAACATGACAGAAAGGCGGAGAGTCTGATATTTGTGTAATCCAGAAGGCTAGGTGTCCCTGCGATCCCAATCTGGTGCTTAGTATTGGGGGTAGGGTGGATTCCTAGAGAGCTGTTGGTTTTCATTCTATGTTGTATTTAATACTGGGCATAGAGACAGAATAGATGAATTTGTCAGTGAGGCCAAGTAGTCAGAAGAAAACTGCTGTAGCCCAGTTACCATAGGTCTTCCTGCTTCAGATCTGTTTAAGAAAACTCCCTCTCGCCGGGCGGTGGTGGTGCATGCCTTTAATCCCAGCACTTGGGAGGCAGAGAGGCAGGCGGATTTCTGAGTTCAAGGCCAACCTGGTCTACAGAGTGAGCTCCAGAACAGCCAGGGCTACACAGAGAAACCCTGTCTCGAAAAACCAAA
>NW_022196900.1:20415862-20419703 GCF_008632895.1 Mastomys coucha | reverse complement strand
CCTTTTTTTTTTTTTTTAAAGAGTTATTTATTATTACATATAAGTACACTGTAGCTGATACACCAGGAGAGGGTTTCAGATCTCATCACGGATGGTTGTGAGCCACCATGTGGTTGTTGGGATTTGAACTCAGGACCTTCGGAGGAGCAGTCACTGCTCTTAACCGCTGAGCCATCTCTCCAGCCTGAACACATGCCTTTTTAATCCTATCACTTGGGAGGCAGAGGCAGGAGGATCTCTTTGGGTTTAGGGCCAGTCTCATCTACGTAGAGAGTATCAGGACAGCTAAGCTTACATGGTGAAACCCTGAATTAAAAAAAAAAACAAAAACAAAAGCTGTATATTCTGGGGATATAAAGGAAGATTTTCTCATTTGTTTGTTGAAAGAAATTTCTAAGCTGAAGTATTGGACACTATTGTTTGAAATGAATTTACCACACATGAGTTGGGTTATTTCTGCTTGATTTGTGTCTTCTTATGTTATTATCACATGCACCCATTAATAGCAAGAATGTAATATATCCCAAAACCATGTGGAGTAGCTCCTCTAAATGGTTATTTATCAAAACTGCTTCAGCTGTTCTAGGACATTTAAATTTCATTTTAAAATTTACATTGAGGTTATTTCTACAAATGGTATCAGACTACCTAGATAACCATTATGGAAACAAATGTATCTGAACTGTTTACAGGGGAATTTGAGGCTCATTTTAGTCATAGAATTAATGTATTATACATATACACACCATATGTAGGCATGCACTAATGTTAATTTCATTCTGTATTACATTATAAATTTAAGGGACAATCACAAGAATAGTACAAATAATATATATACCCTTTACCCGTTTAGTTAATTTAAAACAATTTATTACTGTGGTAGGGTGAGTATATTGAGGCCAGAGGACAGTGTTGCTGGGTCAGTTGTCCTCCTCTATCCTTACAGGGGTTCCAGGGATGGAACTCAGGTGTCAGGCTTGCATCACTCATCTTTACTTGCCGAGCCATCTATCTCACCAGCCCCCTTTGAGTGAACATTTCCCATTTGTTTCTCATTCTCCTGTTACATGTCTGTTTCTCTCTTAACTCTCTTAAGGTGATTGCTGGTCTTTTCAGCTGTAAAGCCACATAACTTTTATTTTATAGTCAGCAGTTTAGAGATTTTTTTATAGTTTATTCCTCCCAGCTTTCTCAACTGGGAGCTGAGCCAGGAAGCTTCCAAGTGCTACTTACCTCTCTTAAGTCCTGAGTGTATTCCCACTCGTTCGAGCACTGCTTCCCCCCAACCCCCTAAATTTTATTTTGAGACAAGCTCTCTATAAGTTGTTGAAAATGGCTTTAAAGTTTCACATTATTGACTAATATTTTCATTATTTCAAAATACCTTACAGTTTCCTGTTTTTCTAATTTTCTATTTAACCCATGGATTATTTAGTACTTAAAATTTTTTAATATTTAAATACAATCTATTTTTTGTTACTATTTCTAATTTATTTGTTCTTTCTCTTCCTAGTTTCCTCCTTCTTGCCTTGTCTTTTTTCCTTTTCATTGTTTAGCTCCAGTAGCCTGGAGTACAGTCCTTATTGTAGCCTGCTTATTGCTTACTTGTTCTCAGATAGTCTCAGTAGGTTCCTTTGGGTGAAATTGAGATGTCCTTAACGAACTAATACAGGAATGAGAAAACTAGGGCTGAAGGGCTAATTACTCACTGTCACTGTTTTTATATGTCTTGTAAGCTAAAATAGTTTTTATATATGTGAGTATTAAAAATAAGATTAGTATTTCATGACAGGTGAAAAATGTTTGAATTCTAAATCTTGGTGTCTATGTTTTACTGGAATAGAGTGGCTTATTTCTGTGTTGTGTATGGTTACTTTTTGTTCATGTAGCAATGTAGCTGAATAGTTGGCTCAAGACTCTTACTATCTGGCCCTTGACAGATAAGTTTACTAACCCGATACAGTATCTGTGGTATGCTACCCCTTTGTGTACGTGAGATAAATTCTCTACCACTTAGTTATAACTGAATCCCAAAATGTCTGCTTCTGTAAATGTTTGTTCCTAGCTGTGTATCTGGGTCTCCATTTCAGTATATCTGTTAGCACAGGTTACTGACTCTCACTTGTTTCCTCTTGTCTTATTTTTGTATGTTTAGTTTCTTAGTTTCTAAGAGGGATTTATTAAAAATTTAGATTATACTGTAGAAAAGAGTGAGTTTTAAATAAATGAAGGTTTGATTTGACTGAAGGTCATACTGGAAACTTAGCAGTCCCACTACATGCTCAATGAAAACAGGAACACTTTATAATTTTCTTAAGAAAGTAATTTTAACCCAGCATTGCAGTCAGTTAAATGACTTTTTGTATAATTAGAATTCTCACATATGCATGGGCATAGAAACCTTACCTTGTTTTTAGTTATTTAGGGATACACTTGAGCAAAACAGAAAAGGAAACTAAGAACTCAGGGAAAAGGTTTTTAAAAAGCATTGAGCCATTCCAGAAGAGCAGCAAAAAGACTTTGCTGGGCAGTTGTCTAGAATGGTTAGAAAGCACTAATTCTAGATTTGAACAGGGATATCTTGATGAGATGAATACCATCATGGAAAGCTTGAAATAAAAGTTGTTATGATATAGGACAAGAGTATAAGCAAAACCAAAACTAAGGTCATTAGAGATGTCATGGAAATCTCAACAAACAGGGTAAGGAAATGATGGTTAACAGACCAAATTAGACTGACATGGTGTTAGGATATTAGATAGGACCGTAATAATGAATTTGATCTTAAATCTAGGAACAATTTTTGTCTTCAAGTAACTATAAAGTTGTGACACTGGAGCATAGAATAGAAAATGAACTGTATCAGGAATATGATTTCTTAATAATAATTGCATAGTTTAAAAAGTGCTGTTTCTTGACTTTCAACTTTGAGTCAGTCTTTAGTCACCACAGGAATGGACAGAGCCTGTAATTGCCTAGCAGAATGTGACAATTATAATGATAAAAGGAGTAAACCTGTGGAAGAGGTAGGGAGATTACTACCTCTAACAGTTTTGTTTTTCACAGAATCAAGAGGTAATGCTGAATTGACAAACAGTAAAGATACACTATTAAAGCTCAAAGGTGGCCGCGTATGGTAGTGCACACCTGTTTTTTCAGAATTCCTAGGGCAGAGGCAGGAGGATTGCTAATGTCTTAGTTAGGGTTTTATTGCCGTGAAGGGACACCATGACCAAGGGAACTCTTTTTTTTCCTTTTACAGATTTATTTATTTTATATGTGGGAGTACACCATAGCTGTTTTCAGACACTAGAAGAGGGCATTGGATCCCATTACAGATGGTTGTCAGCCACCATGTGGTCCCTGGGGATTAAACACAGGACCTCTGGAAGAGTAGTCAGTGCTCTTAACTGCTGAGCCATCTCTCCAACCCCCAAGGCAACTCTTATAAAGGGAAACATTTAATTGGGGCTGGCTTACTATTTCAGAGGTTTAGTCCATTATTATTATGGTGGGAAGCATGGCAGCAGATGGTACTGGTGCAGTCAAGAGCTCTAATTCTTGTTTAGAAGGCAGCAGAAGGAGACAGTATGACATTGGCCAGACTTGAGCATATATATATAAGACCTCAAAGCCCTGCCTTCACTGTGACTTACTTCCTCTAACAAGTCCACCTCCTCCAATAAAGCCATACCTCCTATTAGTATCATTTCTCATGGGCCAAGCATATTCAAACTACCACAGCCAGTTTGAGAATTAACATCCTGTATAGAAAGTTCCACAGAATGACCTCATCTCAAAAAGTCTAGGAAAGACATAGCACTCCAGATCTAATAGGCTT
>NW_022196900.1:20395522-20415852 GCF_008632895.1 Mastomys coucha | reverse complement strand
GGGATTAAAGGCATGCGCCACCACTGCCTGGCGACTTGATTATTTTTAAAAGATTCTCTCCAGGGCTTATAGTGAATCTCCATCAAAAGAAGTAGATAAAGGGAATTTTAAATATAGCAAAGAAAAAAGGTGTCAAGTTAGTTTGTACATATGGCTTAGTGGTAGAGCACTTGGCTGGCTTGTATAAAGTTCTGAATTTGATACAAGTACCATGGGGGCAGGGGAGTGTAGCCAGAAAAATTCATAATGGGAAGTTCTATTAAATTCCTAACATATGTCTCTGGAGAAACCATATAGGATAGAATCAAGTGGATGTAATATATTCAAAGTCCTGAGGAAGGTATGGAAGAGCAACTAAGATTACTGTACCCACTAGAGTTACTCTTTAGAATTGAAGAAGACATACTTTCCAAGCCAACAAAAGCCAAGGGAATTTGTTACCACTAGATTAGCTGTAATAAACGAAAATTTAAGAAAGTATGAAGCTCAAAAAAAAAAAAAAAATCAATCTTTTAGAGAAAACCAAAAAGTAACCAAAAGTATTTTAACAGACTAGCAAGACCGTTTAGTAATAACCTTATTTTAGTAATAACCTTGAGTATAATGATTTTTCAGCTAAAAGATGTAAACTTTCAAAAAAAAAAAAGCATGTGGGATCAGTTCGTATGCTGCTAGTGAGAAACTCAGTTCATTAGTGAAGGCACACAAAAACTAAAAGCGAAAGGATCAAAGAATATACTCTTCACAAGCAAACACCAAAAGTGAGTAGAGAAAACACACCTTAAATTAAAAACTGAAGATGCAGGTCACTCTATAAAGATGAAGTAGTTTAGCAAGCTAGAATTATAGTTACAAATATGTACTTATGGACTGGAGAGATGGCTCAGGGATTAGGAGCACTGACTGCCCTTCCAGAGGTCCTGAGTTCAGTTCCCACATGGTAGCTCACAACTGTTTGTAATGGGATCTGATGCCTTCTTCTGGTGTATGTGAAGACAGCTACAGTGTACTCACATGTATTAAATAAATAAATAAATAAATAAATATTTTTTAAAAATAGGTATTTCTTTAATTCTAGGGCCACTCCTTTATATAAAGCAGACATTACTCATTACAAAAGAGTAGGCTCTAATACAGTGTTGTTTGGGACTTCATCCCATATTCATTTTAATGAACAGATCATTTCAAAAGAAATCACCAGGGAAGCATCAGAGATAAGGTGTACTACAGAACAAGTGCATCTGACAGACATTGAGATAACATGCCACCCAGCAGGTGTAGAGTGTGTATTCCTCTGCATGTGCTAATAGAGGCTACAAGACAAATCTAAAAGACTGAAGAACTTCACATTAGAATTTGTTTTCTCTGATTACAATGGGATAAGTAAAACTAAGAAAACTTTAGAAACAGTAGAAATAAAGCTGGAGAGTGGTGTTGCTTGCCTTTCATCATAACACTTAGAAGACAAAAGGGTAGGCAGATCTCTGAGTTCAAGGCCAACCTGGTCTACAGAGTGAGTTATAGGACAGTCAGGGCTATGTTGTGAAACCCTAGTCCTTTGGAAAACTTACATGTCTAAAAATATTTATGATTCCTAACAGCAAAGGTACAGTTATGAAATAGCAAGGAAAATAATTTTATGAGGATCATCATAGCATGACAAACTGTATTAAAAAAAGACAGCATTGGGAAGGTTGAAAACCACTGCACTGAATTATTTAAGCAAGGATGTTTTGTGTGTGTGTGTGTGTGTGTGTGTGTGTGTGTGTGTGTGTGTGTGTGTGGTTTTAACATAGAGTACATGAAAAAAGTTGTAAGTTCTGTGAAGGAAGTTATAAAGGAGAGCAATCAGTAGGGCTAGACCAGGGCCAAGGAGGTAACGGGACAAGACCCAGGACCCTGGCTAGGGATGGCAGAGGAAGGAAAAGGGGAAATACAATTAGACACATCTTCTAGGCAACTAATGATATAGATGTAGTAGGGTAACACGGCATAATAACACTTTATTTCTGCTTATGGAATAGATTACTAAGAGCAGGATAAATGAAATTTTTATTCTGGAAAGTTTCACAAAAGGTTGTTAGTCCATCTGCTAGAAATTTTGTTTTGATTTTGTACTTGGGTATTTATTTCAATATTTCAAGAGTATGTCCATTTAAAGAAAGAATACTAGAGATTTAAGACTTTTTAAAATAGTTTCTTTTCCTTATGATCTTGATAGGTAAAAGAAATGATAACTTATCCTAGAATTTGATGTGTATGTTATATCTGATCGGAATTTAGATTTTTGGTTTAGTTTCAAAATCTTAAATTTTACTTCAGTGGCTTTCCTCAGTTGACAGATTGTCTTTTAATCACATTAATATTCTTTCTTGAATTGCAAATACAACCAGTTCCCATAAAATTTGATAACAAAACATTTGTACTGCTTAATCACAGTATTCCTTTGCTTTGTTGGCCCTATATATTTAGTTTGTCAGTTGGAAGAAGCTTCAATAATTGATGCTTGAAGCAAATGAAGCTGACTTATGTGTTGACGTAGTCAGAGAGCTAACAAGTCCACAGGAAATTGCTGGACTTATGTAAACTGCCCGTGTGTTTCTAAGGAGACTATTGATGCAGTCTTAACCCCTGTTCCACACCTGCCACATGATGTCTCATTTTTCATTCTGTTAAGACTGCCTTGGCAATGCTGTTAATTGTTTACCCATGATTCACTCTTCATCCTCCTGCTAAACATTCTTGTCTTCGAGGGGAGAACTGACTCCCTTGCACACATATACATCACATAAAGTAGTGATAATAAACCCAACACAAGAGTGTATCCTTTGTGGTATCTTCTTAATATTTGAGATTACTTTGTTCTGTGGGATAGTAATTTTATGTATTTAATAAATAATTGCATGCATTTATAAAGATTTATTCTGTAATTGATGACATGTGGTTGTTTTCAGCTGCGCTAGTATGAATGATGTTCTGGGAATATCCTTATGTCTAATTGTGTATAAGTAAGCATGTCTTGGGTGTGTGCATAGCGGTAGGTCACAGGGATCCTTTAGATATTCATGTTTGTCTTTCATAGGTTGAATAGTGTTAAAAGTTGCAGCAATATTATATTCCCATTAAATCATATCCAGCTAAGTCCTATGTAATTCTAAGAGTTTTGTTGCTCTGCCTTAACTAATGCTCCATTTTGCTACCTTTCTTCACATGATGGTATTCTGTTAGAGTCTTAACTTATGTGTCCCAATAACCAGCAAGAGTAAACTTGTTTTCCTGTGTTGATGGCTATAATGTTAGAAAAATGTTTCTTGTTTATTTACAATGTGTGTGTCTTAATTCCTGTGCTTTAGAGTAAAGACTTCCTCTTGTGTGGGACATATTCTTGTTATAGAGTGAAAGCAAATAAAATAAAACCAACAAAACAGCTATCCTGTGCTTGGGTTAAATATTTTTGTGTCCATGCTCCAGAGGCCAAAGCCTGTCACAAAACTATGCTCAATGTCAGTGAGGCAGAAAGTTGTTCTCCCAAGCCAGGCATTGGAAGTCATGGGGCCATGTGAATGGAAGAGGGTGATCCTTTCACAGAAAAGGACAAAGTAGAGGTGCTAGACAGTGGTCACACAGTCTATTGCCACTTGGTGAAATGCTGCTTATTTTCTTTCATTTGTATCTTAACTCTTATTCTCATTTCTTGTGTTTTGTTCTTTTACATTTTTTTAAAAGTTTTTAAAAAGGTTTTTAAGGTTATAAATGCTTTGTTGATTATATATTTTCTTTCACTTGTTATTTTACTCTAAATAACAAAACTTAACTTTAAAGTGTGTATCAGATGATAAGAATTTTAGAACTGTCTCAACAGGCTGGGCCCAGGCCCTGGTCCTAATTGTGTGGGAAAGAAATGAATAATTGTGAAAAGCAGAGAAAGGAAATTTAATTAACGTGCACTAGGAAGAGAAACATAAAGAGGGGTCCCCCAATCCGTGTCCATCTTTGTTGTACTAAAATCGGTTTAGATAGAGGAAACGTGGTGTGTGGGCATGAGGTGTGTGTAGCTAACACTGCTGATCTAGGTGTAGTCTGTCTGTTCATTGTTTCTTTTCTGGTTCTGCATGGTGGTCAGAAGGAGTTCTTAAAACTCTAGGGGACAAGCTGCTTCTCAGATTAGCCGTGATCCAGAGCACTGCCTTCCTATTATGGACAGTTACCCTCATTTGGGTCATATTTGTTGTGTGAGGTTCTGTTGTTGGTGACTGCAGGTTTAGGAAATTGGAGACCTTTCAACATTTTGTGGGGATCTGGAATAGGACATTATAAAAAGCTGACAATAAGGTGCCTCAGGTACTCTTATTTTTGTTCCTTGAGCCTTGAAGTGAAATAAAGAGGCTAGTTAGGTATTACCTTTTCCTAGGTAGTGATTAACATTCCTAGGTGCAGAATTAAGGAGTATAGTTGCAAAGTGAGAGGAGAGATACCTTGTGGGTACCTTGTGGGCCCAAGGGAAGAGTTGGTGGGTTTTTTTTGTTTTGTTTTGTTTTGTTTTATTTTTTTGGTCTGTTTTGTTTGCTTTGCTTTGTTTTGTTTTTTTAGCAAAGGCAGGTTTTAAGAGCCTTTTACCAAACCAGCTGTATTCTAACATGAAACATATTGATACTAAAGACACATATATGTAGAGGATGAGGATATATCTATTAGCAAAAACCATTTTAACCAAATTCCTTATTTTAAAACCATATTGGATATTAGATCAATATTTTATGTGTGTGTGTGTGTGTATTCCTGGTCTTTTAGGCAAGTTGGGATTTGAAATTTTTCTTTCATCCTGGTTGGTTAATTCCTTTGTTTTTAGTGGTGACTTTGTTAAACTTGAGTAAAAGAGCTGAGGGTAGTAATTTCTGGATACTTAAAACATTTTTGTTTAAATAATTGTTTTTGTAGTAATGCAGAGATTTTGGAGGTTAGTTCTTCCATAGGAGCCAAAATGTTTGAGGTAGGAGCTGGAGAGCTACCTCAGTATCTTTAAGAGCTGCTTTTGTAGAAAACCAAAGTTTGATTCCCAGCACCCACAGTGAGCAGCTCACAACAAACTGTAACTCTGTTTCCAGGGAATCTAACACCTCCTTCAGACCTCTGAGGTTCCCAGACCCCTCAACATATATTTACACAAGGAAACACATAAGTTTAGAATGAAAATATTTGTGGTAGTATTATTCTAAAATTTATATAGTTGTTTGAAGATTAAGTTTTATCACCCAGTGAACCAAAATACTTTTTTTTTTAAATTCACCAGGATGAACAAAATTGATCGATTTGAAGTAGATTGTTTTTTGCCTTTTATTTCATATTTATTATCCTTTTATAACCTTGATTATCTGTATTAGGATCATAATGAAAAAGCTTACCTGATACATTTTATCATTGAGTATTCAGATGTTCAAATAGAACAGAACTCTTGCTTGAATAGGTGTGGTGGCTCATCCTGCAGTCCTTGTACTCAGAAGGCTGAGGCAAGAACATAGATCACCACTCAGTCACGGCTATATGACGAGACTCTTATCTCAGAAAAGCCAAGGTGTAAGGCTGGAACTGAGTCCTGTTTGCCCAGCCTAGTTAAATCCCCAGCACCAGGAGACAAGCCTTCTCTCTTACCATAAAGAAATAAATTTCTAAAAATATATTTGCTTAAGAGATGGTATACACCAAAGATAGTTTTTAGGATTAATGATATGAAAATTAATAATTTTAAAAAGTTTGACCAGTATAGATACAAACTGTGTCCTTGTAGCTCTATTTTTAGAAATGAGTATTAAAAGTCAAGATTATTAGAATGTTAAATTATTTGCATGTAAATAAAAACTGTCAGAATGTAGCTTCCTAGATACAGTTTAGTACTTCAAGCATTGAACGATTAGAATTGTCAGAGGTATTTGCAAAACAATGTCCCCAGTGTTTTGCCTTTTTCTTTAATAACTACATTGATAGGCATCTGCTCGTAATTTTTCCTTACCACACAGTTTGCTCCCAGTCTTCTTAAATATCTTTATACTTAAATAATACTTTTGGCAAATTTAATAGTAAATATAAACCATTATTTTAAATTTTGCTTTATTAATTGAATGCTAATTTTGCTTTTCAGCGGGGATCTGATGAGCTTCTTTCTTCTGGTGTCATTAACGGACCTTCTACCATGAACAATTCTACTTCTGCAGGTGTGTATGGTAAGTTTTAACACCCTGTCCTGTGTTTTCTTTCTGTGAGCTTCTTTTTTGCCACTGTTTACAGTAAAAATTTGTGATTTTTGTTTGTTTGTTTGTTTGTTTTTGTTTTTCGAGACAGGGTTTCTCTGTGTAGCCCTGGCTGTCCTGGAACTCACTCTGTAGACCAGGCTGGTGAATCTGCCTGCCTCTGCCTCCCAAGTGCTGGGATTAAAGGCGTGCGCCACCACTGCCCGGCAAAATTTGTGCATTTTACTCAATAAGAGAAGTGGAAAGAGTCAGCTAAGGAAAAAAAGATAGTGTTGAAGACAGTTAGGAATGGGTCCACCATGTGGTACATCTGCTCCGAAGTAATTGGGAAGATATTGTAGGCAGAGAATTTGTTAATATAAAAATGCAAACAGTGATATGGGAGTTGAGAGTGAAGCCAACTTTGTACCGCTGAGCTCACATTAGAATCACTGGAAAAGAAGCTGGGGAGATACATGTAGTTCAGTTGGTAGTGCTTGCTATGCAAGCATGAGGGCCTGGTTTTGACTGCCCATGTCTTTTATTGCCTGTGCCTGTTACCCAGTATTAGGCTGCGAGGGGAGGAGAAGAGAATCCTTGGAGCTTGTTGGCCAGCTAATCTAGCCAAAACATGGAGCTCTGGGTTTAGTGAGAGATCTTGTCTCAGAAATTAAGGTGAAGAGTGATAGAGGAAGACACCCAAATCAATTTCTGGCCGCCGTAAGGATGCCATGCATGGGTAGTTGCCTATGAACATGCATGCCAGGAAGCAGAGAAAGATGAATGCTAATATTCATTACCTTTTCCTTTTTATTCTTTCTGGAAGTTTTGATCATGGAAAGATACTGCCCACGTTCAGGGTGGGGCTTCCCACATTAGTAAAGCCTCTTTGGAAAACCTTCCTAGACTACACCCAAGGGTTTATCTCCCAGATGAGTCTTATTATATGTGTCTTGAAGTTGACAATCAAGATTAACCAGCATACTCAGAATAACTTGGAAGCACTGGAAATATGCTAAACAGCCTGACTTACCTGTGAGTTTCTGTGTGGGGGAGATGTTTGCCTTTGTTTTTAGAGCTCTTAGGTCATGCATCAGAGACACAGACCTAAGGGATGCTGCTAGGTAGGGATCTAATCCAATCCTTGAAAATGCTAGACAGACCCTACTTGATTCATTTATCTCCTTTTTTTTCTTTTTAAGATTTATTTATTTGTTATATGTAAGTATACTGTAGCTTGTCCTTAGACATTCCAGAATAGGGCATCAGATCTTGTTATGGATGGTTGTGAGCCACCATGTGGTTGCTGGGATTTGAACTCAGGACCTTCAGAAGAGCAGTCGGTGCTCTTAACCACTGAGCCATCTCTCCAGCCCCTCATTCATCTCTTAATGTTTCTTCTAGATTGTCCTAGATTCCCAGGGCACTGTGTTCTGTGTGTGTGTGTGTGTGTGTGTGTGTGTGTGTGTGTGTGTGTCTGTCTGTCTGTCTGTCTGTCTGTCTGTCAATAGTACCCTGAATTTCCTCATGATTTCCACTTGGTAATGTGGAACAAACTTTTCTTTCATCATGCTGGGAATTGGACCCAAGATCTCACATGTGTTAGGATGAAGTTATATCTCTAGAACCAAAGAAATGTTTAAAAACTAACTCCATTCTTTGTCATAATCCAAACCCAGGTTTGTCTGAACTTGCGATATTTCTACCTCTGCCTCCAGAATGCTTCTGATGTTACATGCATTCACCACTGGGACAGTGTGAGTGTGACTCGCTCACAACTGCTTGTAACACTAGCTTCAAAGAGTCTAACATTCTCTTTTGGCCTCCATGGGTATCATATACATGTGGCATTACATGCCACATGTAATGGCGGGGAGAGGAGAGAGAGAGGAGAGAGAGAGAGAAAGAGAGAGAGAGAGAGAGAGAGAGAGAGAGAGAGAGAGAGAGAGAGAGAGAGAAAGTCATAGGAGTAGATTTTGATGCTTTCTTAAGATACACTAACTTTTTTTATTATTTTGTTTTGTTTTTTTGAGGCAAGGTTTCTTTGTATAGCTCTGCTGTCCTGGAACTCTGTAGACCAGGCTGGCCTGGAACTCAGAGATTTGCCTGCCTCTTCCTTCTGAGCACTGGGATTAAAGGTGTATGCCACCACTGCTTGACAAGACACACACATTTTAATAAAGTCATACTGTGCACCAAAGTGAGAGCCATGAATACTGACTTGTTGAGTGGTCTTTTTTTTTTTTTCTTCAGTAGAATCAGGAAAATTTTTGTAGATAATCTGAATATCAATTTTAAAAATACTTAAAGTCTGGGAAACTATATTGGAAGAAAATTTTTTGTTTGAAAACAGGAATTAGTTTGTATCAATCCTCTTGCAAGTACATGGTTGCCTCATAAAATTTCAGTGATGGGCTAATGATGCATGGCCATAAATGTACCAAAAGGCTGAAGTAGAGAGATTATTACATACACTGTGGTGTATCTGCAGCAGGTAAGCTTCTGAAGGGTTTATTCCATTGAGGAGATGGAAGGAAGCTTTTTATGTCTGTAGAGGGGCAGGTTATTTAGTCAGCTTCATAGACTACTTGTGTGTGGTTTAAAGCTGAGGCAAAAGCAATATCTGAAGGGACAGACTAACCTTCTGCCATCTTGTTAAATATTAAGCTTTACAGCACCAGTTGTTTTTCTAGAGACGGATCTTTGGGTGTAGGTGCCATGGGGTCATTGGGACTTTGTCTTGGAATGTTGGTATATCTAGTAGCTAGATAAGGCTCCATGCAGTTGAATGTTGATTGTTAAAGTGCACAAACTAACATTTGTCTTGGGCCTTTTTATCTTTGTGCTTTTCAGTAAGAACAGTGTTTTTACTCTGAGTATGTGGCACCAATATTTATAGTTTAATAATACCTTAAAATGTTATCTTAGCCAGGACACAGGAAACCTAAGCAGGACAATTTCAAATTCAGTGACAGCAAGTTCCAGGCCAGACCTCACTACAAAATTCTATCCTACCTTAAAATAACAGTTCTTACCTTTAATGTTGAACTTTTTAAAATGAATTCAAACATATTAGGTAGAGTTGCTCCTGTAATGTTAAGTTGGGATCCACCGAAAGGATTCAGAAGTATGTCAGTATCTTGTAATAATTGATTTTCTAAAGTTAGCAAATGAGGGCAAAATTGAACTGCATGTGAAATTAATTGCAAGCTTTTAAACAGAATAGTGATAAAGTTGTATTTCACATATGCCTCGCCAATGATTCCCACATTTTTAGCTGTTGCCCTAGCCACCAAGTGATCCAACATGATGGTGCATTCCTGTAGTCCTAGCACTGGGGAAGTGGAGGCAGAAGGATCAGAACTTCACTATCATCCTTGGCTACATTTTTAAAAAGTGGGAAGGAAAAAAAAAGTGTGTGTGAGTTGTGTGTGTGTGTGTGTGTGTGTGTGTGTGTGTGTGTGTGTGTGTGAGAGAGAGAGAGAGAGAGAGAGAGAGAGAGAGAGAGAGAGAGAGAGAGAATAGGTAATAGGTAACAAGATTGAAAGCTGCTAGAAAAAACCTAATCCTACTTACTCATCTCCTATTGTACCTGCTGCTTTCAAAGCTCTGTATATTGTCCATGATTTTATAAAGAATGTCAGTCTATTATTGATTAACATTCAGATTTAACTGTTCTGTCTAAATAGGAGGATGAGACTATAGCAGAAACACTAAAGAATTAAATCTACCAAATCCCATTCTTGCTTATTTTGGTATAACTACTAATAATATAGATATATTTAAAATGAAGATTTTTCTGTTGCATAAGGATACTGGAACACTGGTGCCAAGTTATGACTCTCCCAGGCAATGTGGGACCTATGGTTATTCTCTTTAGATATTGTTAGTGTTATTTTAAAATCTCTTGTATAATGGGCTACTTGAGGTGCTCAGGAGGTATCTTAGGGTTTCTATTTCTGCACAGACATCATGACCAAGAAGCAAGTTGGGGAGGAAAGGGCTTATTTAGTTTACTTCCAAATAGCTGTTGATCACCAGAGGAAGCCAGGACTGGAACTCAAGCAGGTCAGGAAGCAGGAGCTGATGCAGAGGCCATGGAGGAATGTTCCTTACTGGCTTGCTTCCCCTGGCTTGCTCAGCCTGCTCTCTTATAGAACCCAAGACTTCCAGCCCAGGGATGGCACCACCCACAAGGGGCCCTACCCCCTTGATCACTAATTGAGAAAATGCCCCACAGCTGGATCTCATGGAGGCACTTCCCCAACTGAAGCTCCCTTCTGTGATAACTCCAGCCTGTGTCAAGTTGACACACAAAACCAGCCAGTATAGGAGGTAAAGGTCCTTGCTGCCAAGCCTATGACATGAGTGTGATCCCAGGCAGTTCCTTCATGGTAGAAGGAGAGAACTGACTCCTGGCTGTGACACACGCATGTCTACATAAAATCAATAAAATGTAATAAAAATTCTTTCTTGTAGGTACACATTTTGTGAGAGCTTTAAATTATGAAGCTTAGTCCTAAAATAAAGAATATCCCTTCCTATGAGCTTTACCTAAAATAGACTTAAAGATATTTTGACTCAACTTACATTAATTTGTTATTGTAACATGCTGCTTTAACTAGTGTATGTGTGCTCACACACCCTTGTGCACAGGGCAATGCTTTTTTATGTCTGGGAACTTGAACTTTTAATGTCCTCTGGTAACTATGAAAACATTTCAACACTTCATAACTCATATTCATTCTCCTTTTTAATATAGTTGTACAAACTGATGGCAGAAACTGCTACTATTCTGTTTACTAAAAGAACTGATTTTTATTTCAGCCCATTGTTACTCAGATTAAACAGCTACTTTTAAAGTCTTCCCTTTAGCTACAGGTGGCCTTGACTAGTACAAGTGATTTATGGGATCTTTGGGTCATGTCTGTCTACTGTTTGTCTTTTCTCCTACTGCTTGGAGGACTTCTATCTTTCATCTCAGACTGTAAAGAAGGTGGTTACCTTTTAGCAAGAGAGACAACATAGAACCCGTCACTCATCATAGCTTTATATGCTGCTATTACAAACATAGAAGCAATGTTGCTGAACAGTCACAAGCATAATGTTAAATGTTATATATTTAACATATCAGTATATGTTATGTCATTGGCTCATTTACACAGTGCTTAAAAACACAAATACTAATCTATGTTGTAAAAAAAAATCAAAATATGCTTGGAAGATAAATATAAATGGAAAGAGAAAAACTTCATGAGCATAAAGCATATGTGTGTTTCTGTGTGGGTGAATGTGTTGTGTGCGGGTATCTCAGGATACCAATAGACGTCATTGGATCCCTTAGAACTGGGGTTATGGGTGGTCACCCACTTGGTATGGGTGCTGGAAACTATTTAGGGAAGAATAACAGCAAGAGGTCTTAACTGCTGATCCATCATTCCAGCCTAGTATTCTACTTCTTGATTTGGCTGTTTATTATGCAGTCTATTTATGAAGCTATGATAATATTAATACTAAAGTATTAATGACTACAGTACAAAAAGAAAGTTATAGAGAAACACTTTGATGCAGTTATGAGTTCTAACAAATGTGCACAAGATGGACACAATATTTTATACCCAGTTGAAAAGATATATATAGACTCTTAGTGGTCATTCTAATGTCTATTTTCCTCTCCTTTCAAAACAGAATTCTCAAATTATTACTAGACTGCCACACAAGAATAAAATACCAATTTCCTCCTCCCACTTGAAAGTGGAAGGTCAGTGGTAAAAGAAGGTTGGCAGAGATGAAGTACAGCTTTAACTTTCCTTAACCTCTTCTCTAAGGATGTGAATGATGGTGATATTTTGAGTAAGAATGGCCTCCATAGGCTGATTATGTGATTGCTTAGTCATCAGGCAGTGGCAGCACTTGAGAAGAGTTAGGAAGTGTGACCTTGTTGGGATAGGTGTGGTCTTGTTAGAGGAAGTGTATCACTGGGAAGGGTGGGGTTGGGGTTCAAATGCCCAAGCCAAGCCTTGTGTCACTCTCTCTCTTGGTCAGTGGATCAGGGTATAGCTCTCAATACTTCTCCAGCACCATGGTTGCTGCCATGCTCCCAGTCACGATGATAATGGGCTAATAAATAAACCTCTGAAACTGTAAGCAAGCCAGTTAAAGAAATTAAATGCTTTCTTTTGTAAGAGTTGCCTTAATCATGGTGTCTCTTTACAGCAATAGAACAGTGACTAAGAAGTGATAAAGTGCTGCTTTACAATTTGAACAGTAGTCATAAATTATAGTAGAAGATCATATTAGAAAATCTGGTTCCTAATCAAGAAATCAAATCCCCTGTCATCTACCCATATTTCAGAAGATCCAAAAATATACCCAAGTTGTAATTTGTTTTGAATTACAGCCCTTTCACCTATATTTGAGTTAACATACCATACTTAAGTAATACTCCTATGATCGGTCTGGTTAATCCATACAGACAAGAACAGGCCCAAAACAAGAAATTAAACAATGTGTCACTACATCAGATGAGTGGAGAGAAAATCTTATGACAGATTAATAAGAGCATAATTATAGCTGTTGGTAATAAATACAAAATAAAGCAAAAGCAAATTAGTGAAATAATCTTTGTACTCATGTGCTTGAAATAATCTTCATTTGAATCACTACAAAATCTAGAAGACTAATGACATAGCATATATAAGATCTTAGGTGCAATACCTAGAAATACAATATAGCAGTGTATTAACAGTACATACCTAGTTACAAATACAAATTTGGGAGCAAGTGTTATATGTGTGTGTGAGAGGGGGAGACAATGGGGGAATGCTCAATTTATATATTTCTAGGTCAAGTTTTATGCTACAGACACAACATTTATATTGCTGTGTTCTTATATGGCACCTATGATATTTATATAGAATTATAGGTAGTAAATTTTCACTAGTTCTTAGAAAAGGGATATTAGGAGTTTGGCAAGATTATATTTTTCTACCAATAGTGACAAATATCATATTTAATATTTAAAAGGATTATAATGAAATTTTAAAATAGTTATATTTGGCCTGTCTTCATATTATTCCTGGAGGAAAAATATTTCTGAATTTCATCTGCATAAACTTGAGTAATCATTGTAGGCAGGTCAGTTGTAGTTTGTATGATTTGAATAAAATCTTGCTATGTGCTAGGATAGTCAGTTCATTTTGCAGTGGCTGGTCTGAGATGTTGGAGCAGGACAGCTTCATGGGGATGTACTGTACTGTAGAGTGCTGAGTAGCATGCCTGAGTTTGAAGTATGGAGGGGATATTGAAAAAATATATATTTTAACTAAGGTCTGCTTATTACTGCTGAATAGGATTACCATAAGAACACAAAATTTAGCTAATAGAATGAGAAAGCCTATATTGCTTAAGAAGCTTAAAAAATAATTTTGCTTATGAAATAACTCATCCAGATCATTTTGGTTGTATTAGGCACAAAATTTATATCATAATCTTTCTTAAAATTTTGTTTGTTTGTTTGTTTGTTTGTGTGAGCCCTGGCTAGCCTGGAACTCAGTCTTTAGATCAGGTTGGCTTCTAGATCTGCTTGCCCCTGCCTTCTGACTGCTGGGATTAAAAAGTGTGTGCCACTACAGCCTGGCTTAAATTTTATTGTTTTAATCCTTTTTATTTTGCAGAATAAAAGTTTGAAAAGGGTTCTTTAAAAATATATTAGTGGGCTGGAGAGAATGGTGAATAAGGTTAAGAGCACTGGATGCTCTTGCAGAAGACCCAGGTTCAGTTCCTAGCACCCACATGGTAGCTTAAAACTGTCCTTAATCTCAGTTCCAGGGACTCTAGTACCTATTTCTGGTTCCTTGGGCACCAGGCATGTTGAATGTACATACATACTTGTGGGAAAAACACTTATACCCATAAAAACAAACATACATGAGACATTTTGAACATTTGAGTTTAGAGGTATAGTCATACCTCAATTAGTGATTGGCATGCTTTCTGAAAATGCAGTGAATATCCTAGAGTAGAGACTGTCATCCTGTGGTTACAACATGTGGGGGTTGAACTATCCTTTCATCAGGATACCTCAGACGATCAAAAAGTACAAATATTCATATTATAATTGATAAGAAGCAAAATTGCAGTTGATGAAGTAGCAACAGAAATAATTTTATGGTCGGGGTCACCACAACATAAGGAACCGTATTAAGGGGTTGTAGCATTAGAAGGTTGAGAACCACTGTCCAAGAGTGTGCTTACACAGACCTGGGCAGTATAGTTTACTTACACACCTAGGTGTATATGGTGTATTCGGTTTAGCTTATGTCCCAGACTGCAAACCTGTGCATATTGATTTTGTGCAAACCTGTCACTGTAGTGAATACTATAGGTAGTTGTAGTTAAAGTGTTGTATATCTAAACTTAGGAAGGGTATACTGTGGTTAATGCTTACCTCATGAAAGTGATACATGACTCCCTGAAGCAATATAATTGATTTATCCTAATACTTTTCCTCAAAAAAAAAAAAAAAATCACACAGCAATTAAATGTAATGGCCACATTGAAAGACCAAAAGTGGGTTCATTAAGAGGTTGGTTTTATTTCTCACTCATGACATCAACCCATAGCTCATGAATTTCAAATCTGGTGCACTAGGTCAAGTGTGGCAGTTTAGTTAATGTAGTATGTCAACCTAAATTAGTTTCAGAAATTAAAACAAATCTTATGTCTTTTTAGCTAATGGGAATGACAACAAGAAATTTAAAGGAGATAGACCTCCCTGTTCGCCTTCCCGTGTTCTCCATCTTCGAAAAATTCCATGTGATGTCACCGAAGCAGAGGTCATATCATTAGGTCTACCATTTGGCAAAGTAACTAATCTTTTGATGTTGAAAGGAAAAAGCCAGGTACGTAAACATTTAAAGATGGACAACTGAGTGATTGTCTTCTGGGTGTTAGTATTTCATATAATTTTTATTTTCTTGAACTTAAAAATAACTAGTTGATTTGAGACGGGGTCTCTGTGTTGCTCTGGCTAATGTAAAGTTCATAAGCTCAAGTGACCTTTCTAAAGTTCTGCCTTCTAAGTATCTGGGACCACAAAGGTGTATGCCACCTTGCTGGCTATTCACCTTTTCTTACTATCTGTGACCACAAATAACACAATAAACAGGAAAATTTCTTATCTATTGCTTTGAAGTCATTTTCTTTAAGACCTATTTTATATTTTACTTACTTGATGTTTTTAACTATAGGATGATTCCTAAAAATATCATGTAAGACCTAAGAGACCCTGATAGAGAAATTATAAATTGCACTTTGTCTAGCTAAAGAACAGTTAAGTTTTTCAAACAGTGCAGTTATCACTATAAGCTAAAGGTCTGATTGGATTTTACTTGGGATTTAAGAGTTGGGAGCAGCTGGGTATGGTAGCACACACCTTTAATCCCAGGGCTAGAGAGATAGGTAAGTAAGTTTCTGAGTTCAAGGCCAGCCTGGCAAGTTCTATACAGAGTAAGTTCCAGGACAGCCAGGACCATGTTGAAAGATCCTGTCTTATAACTAAAACAAACAACAGCAGCAAAAAAGATTTGGGAGTCACATCATATGTAAAATAAAATTGAATGTTTAGCTAGATATGACTGAATAGTTTTTAATAGTGTTTTTAAAAGTGGAAGAAAACATTTTTTAAAGGCTAGAGATTTAGCTCAACAGTTAGTTAAGATCCCTTGTTGCTTATGCAAAGTTTCTAGGCCATAAAAGTAGTGGCCCATAGCTGGCTATGGGCATCAGGCATACACTTGATGCACATACATATAATCAGACAAACACATATATAAGTTAGAAAATGAATCTTTTTTTTTAATGGATTGGTTTATATTAGGCCACTTTTCTTGTAAGAGTTTATTTCTGCTGGGCAATGGTGGCGCATGCCTTTAATCCCAGCACGTGGGAGGCAGAGACAGGTGGATTTCTGAGTTCTAGGCCAGCCTGGTCTACAGAGTGAGTTCCAGGACAGCCAGAGCTATACAGAGAAACCCTGTCTCGAAACCCCCCCCCCAAAAAAAAAGAGTTCATTTCTTTTCATTTCTTTTTGTATTTAATAAAACTGATTGCTGTGAATCTTAATCTTTAATTTGGTCTGTTGTAGCCTGTTGCTTTAGGCTAGCCCGAAACAATGTCAGGTCTCCTGTTCCCATAAAACTATTATGCATATTCTAGTTGTAGAATTATTGTGTAGCTTCTTTAATAGTTTGGAGTCATAAGAGAAACTTCATTGCACAAATGAGTTTTTACGTTAAATTATTTTTTTAAGATTTTATTACTTATTTTTGGTACTTTTGTGAGTTTCATACATGGATTGGTCATACTCCCTCTCTTCCAACTCTTCTCAAGAGGAGGTGATATGTCCTCTTTCCTACCTATCAAACTTTTTTGTTTTAAACCTTTCAGGATACATTTTAATAGATACATGCAAATATATAATTTCTGTGTATAAATGAGATATTATTTGATATTTTAATTCACAAATATATCATATATTTAAATCAGATTCAAAACATCTACAATATTCTTTCCATCCCTTTTCTCTCTGTTTTTTTGGGGGTAAGAGGAGGGGAATTAGCGTAGAGGGAGAAGTTGTTAGAGTTTGACCCTAGGACTTTTCTTGTGCTGGCCAAGTACTCAAGCTACAACCTGATAATATTTCTTTATGGTGAAATTGTTTAAAATCCTGTTTTCTAGTCTTTTTAATTATACAGTGTATTACCATTATCTTTAAATACCTTACTAAGAAAAAACACAATAGAATTTTTACTTCTAAAGATATCTTAGACAAGCTTAAACCAGCTATTTTCAACCTGTGTATCAAGACCCCCCCCCTTTCATGGAGGTTGTATATTAAATCTGCATATCAGGTAGTTACATAATGATTTATAACAGTAGCAAAATTATAGTTGTGAAATAGCAAAAAATGTGATTGGAAGTTACCACAGCATGAGAAATTGTGTTAAAGGGTTGAAGCATTAGGAAGGTTGAGAACCACTGGTATAGACACATTTATTGATCGACTTTCCCCAAGTCTTGTGTTTCACTAATTTCCCCAACCTCTAGTAACTACTGTGCTATGCCTCACTTGTGTGAGAATAGCATTTTGAAAGATTCTACATATCTGTGAAATAGTGCAGTGCTTATCTTTCTGTCCTTGGCATGGTTTACTGAACACAATAGTCTCCAGTTTGTCCTATTATACACAGGTATCAATTTTCCTTATTGATTCACTGGTTGGTAGACACTTGAGTTGGTGCTATGTCTTGGCTGCTGTGAGTAGTACTCCAATACATATGAGAGTGCAGATGTCTCTCTGACCTTATGATTTTGTTGCTTTTGGATATATACCCAGTAATGGATTGTGGTTCTATTTAATTTTTTTTTACAAAAAGGAATCTCTATTCTGAATGTATAATAATTAATTTATGTTCCCACTACCAGTACAAACAAAGCTCTCAACACAATTGTTTTGGTTTTTTTTTTTTTTTTTGAGACAGTGTCTCACTGTGTAGACACTTGGCTGGCCTTGAGCTCAGCTTCTGCCTCTTGATTTCTAGTATCAGTGATGTGTACCATCATTCCTGGCCTTGTCCTTAGTCCTTTTTGGTAATAGCCATTCTATTATCAAACAGCTAATTAAAAGTTTGGTTTTTTTTATTTCCCTGCATAGTTGTATTGAATTTTTTTTCAAATAGCTGTTGACTGTTTTCTTTTGAAAAAACAAAACAAAACATGTTTAAATCTTTTATCTGTCCTCTACCCACCATGAACAGGTCAAACTGTTCTTTCATCTTTGCATCTTGAGAACATCTTGCTTCTCCCTCCTACCATCTGGAATTATACCTGTGTACAATACTAGTGCTCTAACTCCTGAGCTTTGGAGCCTTCACCTTAGAGCTGTATATAAATAGGCCCAACTCTATTGGCCATTTTAAAAAATAGAATCTTTTTTTTTTTGATCAGGTTATTCTTGCATAAATTTGAATACTCTTGTAGGTAGTTCTGAGTACTCAGTATGATTGGTATGTTTATATTCTCTTTTATCAGCCATTAAAAAAGTAGGCAGACCTTGCTACATTAAAAATTCTATTGCCAACTGCATGTCTTTGATCCAAGCACTCAGGAGGCCAAGGGAAGGGCCTGGTCTACATAGTAACTTCAAGGACAGTGAAGGCCTATGGAGAAGAGACCCTGCCCCTTCCCCAAGATAAAAAAAGCAAACCACAAGTCAAAACAGTTCTATTGCTGATTTAACCCATCACAGAAGTCATAGCAGTCTATATAGCTAAGTCCAAACATAGGATAAGATATGAAGTGTCAGGAAGCTTAAAAGTATCTCACATGTATAATTTAAAAAGTCACAAGCAGAGAATTTTTTTAAATGTTGCTAGTAATAATTCAAAGTGCTCTGTGTGTATACACATAATATACAAATGTATAAACATGTTTATGTGAATATAGTGTGTAAACAAATAGCACGTATACATAAAACAGAAAAAATGCTTTACACAGATTTATATGTAGCCTTTGCTTTAAAGTATACAGGACGAGTGTAGGTTAGAAGTATAAAATGAGATAAAACTGAATGTGAGGGCTGGTTCAATGGTAAAGAGTATTCTTTACCATTGACTGCTCTTCCACAGGATCTGGGTTAGAATTCCATCCACCCACATGGTAATCCCAACTGTCTGTAACTTCAGTCTTGGGATCCAGCTCCCTTTTCTGGCATCTCTGGGCAATGCATTCATATGGGCATAGACATACATGAGACAAAACCCACATAAACATGTGTATGCTACTATTTTGAGTGGGTGCCTTCATACACTGATGTTTTCTAGTTCTTTCCTGCAGAATCCCAGACAGATCACCTAACTAGCACTCTGTCATTTCATGTTTGGGTTAAAGAGTTATAGATTGCTTATATATCTGCATATTTTAATAGAGGAAACTGAGGATCACAGGTGTTTATGACCAAGTTACAGTAAGTAGGTAGAGATTTAGATCAGGTTTTTACTCAGGCAGTGATGATTTCTCATTTCCTGCTATCAAATCAGATATGTGATATGTTGGTTCCTTGATGGCAATGTTTGTGATGATAGGAACTCTGAAGAAGAACATTACATTTCATCTGTAGATGTGGTACATCTATACAATGGAATAGATAGAAGAAAAATGAAGAAGAGCAAGTTATTATACCCACATCTTATTTGAGAATTTAGATAGAGTAGTACTTTTCAACCAACTATCCCCTTTCCCCATCCTCCAACAGGGTTTTCAACTTGTTTGTTTTGTGTGTGTGTGTGTGTGTGTGTGTGTTTTAGATATTTTCTTCATTTACACGTCATATGGTATCTCTTTTCCCTGTTACCCCTCTGAAAAAAAGAAATAAAATAAAATAAAACAAAACAACAACAACAACAACAAAACCCTGTTCCCTCCCCCTCCCCCTGCTCACCAACCCACCCACTCCTGCTTCCTGGCCCTGGCATTCCCCTACACTGGGCCATAGAACCTTCACAGGGCCAAAGGCCTCTCCTCCCATTGATGATGGACTTGGCCATCCTCTGCTACATATGCTGCTGGAACCATTAGTCCCACCATGTATACACTTTTGGTTGGTTGTTTAGTCCCTGGGAGCTCTGAGGGTACTAGTTAGTTCATATTGTTGTTCGTCCTAAGGGGCTACAAACCCTTCAGCTCCTTGGGTCCTTTCTCTAGCTCCTTATTGGGGATCCTGCACCCAGTCCAGTGGATGGCTGTGAGCCTCTACTTCTATATTAGTCGGGTAAGGTCAGAGCCTCTCAGGAGACATCAGGCTCCTGTCAGCCAGCACTTGTCGGCATCCTCAATTGTGTCTGGATTTGATGGTTGAATATGGGAAGGATTCCCAGGTGGAACAGTCTCTGGATTGTCCTTCCTTCAGTCTCTGCTCCATAGTTTGTCTCTGTAACTCCTTCCATGGGTATTTTGTTTCCTCTTTTAAGAAGGAATAAAGTACCCACACTTTGGTCTTCCTTCTTCTTGAGTTTCTTGTGGTTTGTGGATTGTACTTTGTGTATT